>NC_090864.1:155000-172500 GCF_024217435.2 Syngnathus scovelli | reverse complement strand
CGGATGTGCCGGGCGGGTGCGCGGGCTCGCCGGCCGCTGGAAGTCGAATGAGGCGCCGCGACCACCTCCGCGGTGCTTATAAACAGCCGATCCGCTCGGCGGGGGCTATTTTCGGCCACTTGGCTCGTGCGCACGGCCTCCCGGATGTGCCGGGCGGGTGCGCGAGCTCGCCGGCCGCTGGAAGTCGAATGAGGCGCCGCGACCACCTCCGCGGTGCTTATAAACAGCCGATCCGCTCGGCGGGGGCTATTTTCGGCCACTTGGCTCGTGCGCACGGCCTCCCGGATGTGCCGGGCGGGTGCGCGAGCTCGCCGGCCGCTGGAAGTCGAATGAGGCGCCGCGACCAACTCCGCGGTGCTTATAAACAGCCGATCCGCTCGGCGGGCGCTATTTTCGGCCACTTGGCTCGTGCGCACGGCCTCCCGGATGTGCCGGGCGGGTGCGCGAGCTCGCCGGCCGCTGGAAGTCGAATGAGGCGCCCGACCACCTCCGCGGTGCTTATAAACAGCCGATCCGCTCGGCGGGGGCTATTTTCGGCCACTTGGCTCGTGCGCACGGCCTCCCGGATGTGCCGGGCGGGTGCGCGAGCTCGCCGGCCGCTGGAAGTCGAATGAGGCGCCGCGACCACCTCCGCGGTGCTTATAAACAGCCGATCCGCTCGGCGGGGGCTATTTTCGGCCACTTGGCTCGTGCGCACGGCCTCCCGGATGTGCCGGGCGGGTGCGCGGGCTCGCCGGCCGCTGGAAGTCCAATGAGGCGCCGCGATCTCCTCCGCGGTGCTTATAAAGTGCCGATCCGCTCGGCTTGGAGCTATTTCCGGCCTCCCGTTGGTGCCGGGCGGCGTGCGCGAGCTCGCCGGCCGCGATCTCCTCCGCGGTGCTTATAAACAGCAGCATGCGCACGGCCTCCCAGAATTTGAACACATTTCGTCAATAAATTTCGCACATTGAATTTTGAAGTTTAATATAATGCAACAATTGAGCTCGACTTATACAAAGGATATATCATAAAATCGTAAATTTCCGTCGAATTTTAGGGGGTCGACTTATACACCGAGTCGACCTGTACACCGGCAAATACGGTAAATACGATTAAATAAAATGATACGACTGGCATAAAAACAAATATAAACCACATAAAAATAAAAGTCACCATTACGTTGAATTATTGGGAGCACCGAGCTTGTTTCTCAGAAACGAGCCGGTCCCATCCAGGCGTAATCGGAGACAATGAAACCCGAAGTGGTTAAGGTTTGTCTTTTAATGCAGGATGCTTGGTCTCCATGTGCCGAAGCAGTTTTGAAGGCTTCATTGGCTTGCTCGCTAGTTTCAGGGGCGATTGTGTCTATAAAATGCAAAATGTTGGGTCACCTCACGGGTTACGGCCATACTACCCTGAGAACGCCTGATCTCGTCTTATCTCGGAAGCTAAGCAGGGTCGGGCCTGGTTAGTACTTGGATGGGAGACTGCCTGGGAATACCAGGTGCTGTAAGCTTTTTCTTTTTCTTATGTGCACTTCAAGCTCTTTTTTTTTTTTTTTTTTTTTTCTTATGTGCACTTCAATCGTTTAAGCCAAGACCTTTTTACAACACCCATCACGAATGGCATTCGGAAACTGCAAGCCTAGTTTGAACTCCGACACTGAAACTACAACACGAGTTCAAAACCTCTATGTACAGTGAATAAAGAGCATGGCTCCCTGTGAACTCAAAGCAGCAGTCTTTACTTGTAAAAGAACCCAGCACAACACATTGCGCTTCCATGTAGTGTTTTTACCTTTTTCATGACATTTATTTTGATACAGCCAAATGCAGGTTTTGTGCACTTCACTTTTCCGTTGGGCATTCGCGTAGAACCCTATTCCAGTTACGGCCAGATTCTTTTAGACTAGTGGTCCCCAACCTTTCTTGCGCCACGGACCGGCTACGCGTCAGAAATATTTTTGCGGACCTGCCTTTATATATATAAATAAACAATAAATCAATATAAATAAATACTACATTTATAATAAGTATATATACCGTATTTGCCGGTGTATTGGTCGACCTTTTTCGATCCAAAATCGACCGAAAAAAATCGACCTCGACTTATACACCGAGTCATAAAATTTAACTTCGTATTCATCGCTTCAAATGTGATGGTAACCAAGGCCGTTTCTCATGCATCTCATTGTGCGTTGCACTTAGAAAATTTGAACCGGGCGGCGTGCGCGAGTGCGCGGCCCGCTGGAAGTCGAATGAGGCGCCGCGACCACCTCCGCGGTGCTTATAAACCGCCGATCCGCTCGGCGGGGGCTATTTTCGGCCACTTGGTTCGTGCGCACGGCCTCCCGGATGTGCCGGGCGGGTGCGCGAGCTCGCCGGCCGCTGGAAGTCGAATGAGGCGCCGCGACCACCTCCGCGGTGCTTATAAACAGCCGATCCGCTCGGCGGGGGCTATTTTCGGCCACTTGGCTCGTGCGCACGGCCTCCCGGATGTGCCGGGCGGGTGCGCGAGCTCGCCGGCCGCTGGAAGTCGAATGAGGCGCCGCGACCAACTCCGCGGTGCTTATAAACAGCCGATCCGCTCGGCGGGCGCTATTTTCGGCCACTTGGCTCGTGCGCACGGCCTCCCGGATGTGCCGGGCGGGTGCGCGAGCTCGCCGGCCGCTGGAAGTCGAATGAGGCGCCCGACCACCTCCGCGGTGCTTATAAACAGCCGATCCGCTCGGCGGGGGCTATTTTCGGCCACTTGGCTCGTGCGCACGGCCTCCCGGATGTGCCGGGCGGGTGCGCGAGCTCGCCGGCCGCTGGAAGTCGAATGAGGCGCCGCGACCACCTCCGCGGTGCTTATAAACAGCCGATCCGCTCGGCGGGGGCTATTTTCGGCCACTTGGCTCGTGCGCACGGCCTCCCGGATGTGCCGGGCGGGTGCGCGGGCTCGCCGGCCGCTGGAAGTCCAATGAGGCGCCGCGATCTCCTCCGCGGTGCTTATAAAGTGCCGATCCGCTCGGCTTGGAGCTATTTCCGGCCTCCCGTTGGTGCCGGGCGGCGTGCGCGAGCTCGCCGGCCGCGATCTCCTCCGCGGTGCTTATAAACAGCAGCATGCGCACGGCCTCCCAGAATTTGAACACATTTCGTCAATAAATTTCGCATATTGAATTTTGAAGTTTAATATAATGCAACAATTGAGCTCGACTTATACAAAGGATATATCATAAAATCGTAAATTTCCGTCGAATTTTAGGGGGTCGACTTATACACCGAGTCGACCTGTACACCGGCAAATACGGTAAATACGATTAAATAAAATGATACGACTGGCATAAAAACAAATATAAACCACATAAAAATAAAAGTCACCATTACGTTGAATTATTGGGAGCACCGAGCTTGTTTCTCAGAAACGAGCCGGTCCCATCCAGGCGTAATCGGAGACAATGAAACCCGAAGTGGTTAAGGTTTGTCTTTTAATGCAGGATGCTTGGTCTCCATGTGCCGAAGCAGTTTTGAAGGCTTCATTGGCTTGCTCGCTAGTTTCAGGGGCGATTGTGTCTATAAAATGCAAAATGTTGGGTCACCTCACGGCTTACGGCCATACTACCCTGAGAACGCCTGATCTCGTCTTATCTCGGAAGCTAAGCAGGGTCGGGCCTGGTTAGTACTTGGATGGGAGACTGCCTGGGAATACCAGGTGCTGTAAGCTTTTTCTTTTTCTTATGTGCACTTCAAGCTCTTTTTTTTTTTTTTTTTTTTTTCTTATGTGCACTTCAATCGTTTAAGCCAAGACCTTTTTACAACACCCATCACGAATGGCATTCGGAAACTGCAAGCCTAGTTTGAACTCCGACACTGAAACTACAACACGAGTTCAAAACCTCTATGTACAGTGAATAAAGAGCATGGCTCCCTGTGAACTCAAAGCAGCAGTCTTTACTTGTAAAAGAACCCAGCACAACACATTGCGCTTCCATGTAGTGTTTTTACCTTTTTCATGACATTTATTTTGATACAGCCAAATGCAGGTTTTGTGCACTTCACTTTTCCGTTGGGCATTCGCGTAGAACCCTATTCCAGTTACGGCCAGATTCTTTTAGACTAGTGGTCCCCAACCTTTCTTGCGCCACGGACCGGCTACGCGTCAGAAATATTTTTGCGGACCTGCCTTTATATATATAAATAAACAATAAATCAATATAAATAAATACTACATTTATAATAAGTATATATACCGTATTTGCCGGTGTATTGGTCGACCTTTTTCGATCCAAAATCGACCGAAAAAAATCGACCTCGACTTATACACCGAGTCATAAAATTTAACTTCGTATTCATCGCTTCAAATGTGATGGTAACCAAGGCCGTTTCTCATGCATCTCATTGTGCGTTGCACTTAGAAAATTTGAACCGGGCGGCGTGCGCGAGTGCGCGGCCCGCTGGAAGTCGAATGAGGCGCCGCGACCACCTCCGCGGTGCTTATAAACCGCCGATCCGCTCGGCGGGGGCTATTTTCGGCCACTTGGCTCGTGCGCACGGCCTCCCGGATGTGCCGGGCGGGTGCGCGAGCTCGCCGGCCGCTGGAAGTCGAATGAGGCGCCGCGACCACCTCCGCGGTGCTTATAAACAGCCGATCCGCTCGGCGGGGGCTATTTTCGGCCACTTGGCTCGTGCGCACGGCCTCCCGGATGTGCCGGGCGGGTGCGCGAGCTCGCCGGCCGCTGGAAGTCGAATGAGGCGCCGCGACCACCTCCGCGGTGCTTATAAACAGCCGATCCGCTCGGCGGGGGCTATTTTCGGCCACTTGGCTCGTGCGCACGGCCTCCCGGATGTGCCGGGCGGGTGAGCGAGCTCGCCGACCGCTGTAAGTCGAATGAGGCGCCGCGACCACCTCCGCGGTGCTTATAAACAGCCGATCCGCTCGGCGGGGGCTATTTTCGGCCACTTGGCTCGTGCGCACGGCCTCCCGGATGTGCCGGGCGGGTGCGCGAGCTCGCCGGCCGCTGGAAGTCGAATGAGGCGCCGCGACCACCTCCGCGGTGCTTATAAACAGCCGATCCGCTCGGCGGGGGCTATTTTCGGCCACTTGGCTCGTGCGCACGGCCTCCCGGATGTGCCGGGCGGGTGCGCGAGCTCGCCGCCCGCCGGAAGTCGAATGAGGCGCCGCGACCACCTCCGCGGTGCTTATAAACAGCCGATCCGCTCGGCGGGGGCTATTTTCGGCCACTTGGCTCGTGCGCACGGCCTCCCGGATGTGCCGGGCGGGTGCGCGAGCTCGCCGGCCGCTGGAAGTCGAATGAGGCGCCGCGACCACCTCCGCGGTGCTTATAAACAGCCGATCCGCTCGGCGGGGGCTATTTTCGGCCACTTGGCTCGTGCGCACGGCCTCCCGGATGTGCCGGGCGGGTGCGCGATCTCGCCGGCCGCTGGAAGTCGAATGAGGCGCCGCGACCACCTCCGCGGTGCTTATAAACAGCCGATTCGCTCGGCGGGGGCTATTTTCGGCCACTTGGCTCGTGCGCACGGCCTCCCGGATGTGCCGGGCGGGTGCGCGAGCTCGCCGGCCGCTGGAAGTCGAATGAGGCGCCGCGACCACCTCCGCGGTGCTTATAAACAGCCGATCCGCTCGGCGGGGGCTATTTTCGGCCACTTGGCTCGTGCGCACGGCCTCCCGGATGTGCCGGGCGGGTGCGCGAGCTCGCCGGCCGCTGGAAGTCGAATGAGGCGCCGCGACCACCTCCGCGGTGCTTATAAACAGCCGATCCGCTCGGCGGGGGCTATTTTCGGCCACTTGGCTCGTGCGCACGGCCTCCCGGATGTGCCGGGCGGGTGCGCGAGCTCGCCGGCCGCTGGAAGTCGAATGAGGCGCCGCGACCACCTCCGCGGTGCTTATAAACAGCCGATCCGCTCGGCGGGGGCTATTTTCGGCCACTTGGCTTGTGCGCACGGCCTCCCGGATGTGCCGGGTGGGTGCGCGAGCTCGCCGGCCGCTGGAAGTCGAATGAGGCGCCGCGACCACCTCCGCGGTGCTTATAAACAGCCGATCCGCTCGGCGGGGGCTATTTTCGGCCACTTGGCTCGTGCGCACGGCCTCCCGGATGTGCCGGGCGGGTGCGCGAGCTCGCCGGCCGCTGGAAGTCGAATGAGGCGCCGCGACCACCTCCGCGGTGCTTATAAACAGCCGATCCGCTCGGCGGGGGCTATTTTCGGCCACTTGGCTCGTGCGCACGGCCTCCCGGATGTGCCGGGCGGGTGCGCGAGCTCGCCGGCCGCTGGAAGTCGAATGAGGCGCCGCGACCACCTCCGCGGTGCTTATAAACAGCCGATCCGCTCGGCGGGGGCTATTTTCGGCCACTTGGCTCGTGCGCACGGCCTCCCGGATGTGCCGGGCGGGTGCGCGAGCTCGCCGGCCGCTGGAAGTCGAATGAGGCGCCCGACCACCTCCGCGGTGCTTATAAACAGCCGATCCGCTCGGCGGGGGCTATTTTCGGCCACTTGGCTCGTGCGCACGGCCTCCCGGATGTGCCGGGCGGGTGCGCGAGCTCGCCGGCCGCTGGAAGTCGAATGAGGCGCCGCGACCACCTCCGCGGTGCTTATAAACAGCCGATCCGCTCGGCGGGGGCTATTTTCGGCCACTTGGCTCGTGCGCACGGCCTCCCGGATGTGCCGGGCGGGTGCGCGGGCTCGCCGGCCGCTGGAAGTCGAATGAGGCGCCGCGACCACCTCCGCGGTGCTTATAAACAGCCGATCCGCTCGGCGGGGGCTATTTTCGGCCACTTGGCTCGTGCGCACGGCCTCCCGGATGTGCCGGGCGGGTGCGCGAGCTCGCCGGCCGCTGGAAGTCGAATGAGGCGCCGCGACCACCTCCGCGGTGCTTATAAACAGCCGATCCGCTCGGCGGGGGCTATTTTCGGCCACTTGGCTCGTGCGCACGGCCTCCCGGATGTGCCGGGCGGGTGCGCGAGCTCGCCGGCCGCTGGAAGTCGAATGAGGCGCCGCGACCAACTCCGCGGTGCTTATAAACAGCCGATCCGCTCGGCGGGCGCTATTTTCGGCCACTTGGCTCGTGCGCACGGCCTCCCGGATGTGCCGGGCGGGTGCGCGAGCTCGCCGGCCGCTGGAAGTCGAATGAGGCGCCCGACCACCTCCGCGGTGCTTATAAACAGCCGATCCGCTCGGCGGGGGCTATTTTCGGCCACTTGGCTCGTGCGCACGGCCTCCCGGATGTGCCGGGCGGGTGCGCGAGCTCGCCGGCCGCTGGAAGTCGAATGAGGCGCCGCGACCACCTCCGCGGTGCTTATAAACAGCCGATCCGCTCGGCGGGGGCTATTTTCGGCCACTTGGCTCGTGCGCACGGCCTCCCGGATGTGCCGGGCGGGTGCGCGGGCTCGCCGGCCGCTGGAAGTCCAATGAGGCGCCGCGATCTCCTCCGCGGTGCTTATAAAGTGCCGATCCGCTCGGCTTGGAGCTATTTCCAGCCTCCCGTTGGTGCCGGGCGGCGTGCGCGAGCTCGCCGGCCGCGATCTCCTCCGCGGTGCTTATAAACAGCAGCATGCGCACGGCCTCCCAGAATTTGAACACATTTCGTCAATAAATTTCGCACATTGAATTTTGAAGTTTAATATAATGCAACAATTGAGCTCGACTTATACAAAGGATATATCATAAAATCGTAAATTTCCGTCGAATTTTAGGGGGTCGACTTATACACCGAGTCGACCTGTACACCGGCAAATACGGTAAATACGATTAAATAAAATGATACGACTGGCATAAAAACAAATATAAACCACATAAAAATAAAAGTCACCATTACGTTGAATTATTGGGAGCACCGAGCTTGTTTCTCAGAAACGAGCCGGTCCCATCCAGGCGTAATCGGAGACAATGAAACCCGAAGTGGTTAAGGTTTGTCTTTTAATGCAGGATGCTTGGTCTCCATGTGCCGAAGCAGTTTTGAAGGCTTCATTGGCTTGCTCGCTAGTTTCAGGGGCGATTGTGTCTATAAAATGCAAAATGTTGGGTCACCTCACGGGTTACGGCCATACTACCCTGAGAACGCCTGATCTCGTCTTATCTCGGAAGCTAAGCAGGGTCGGGCCTGGTTAGTACTTGGATGGGAGACTGCCTGGGAATACCAGGTGCTGTAAGCTTTTTCTTTTTCTTATGTGCACTTCAAGCTCTTTTTTTTTTTTTTTTTTTTTTCTTATGTGCACTTCAATCGTTTAAGCCAAGACCTTTTTACAACACCCATCACGAATGGCATTCGGAAACTGCAAGCCTAGTTTGAACTCCGACACTGAAACTACAACACGAGTTCAAAACCTCTATGTACAGTGAATAAAGAGCATGGCTCCCTGTGAACTCAAAGCAGCAGTCTTTACTTGTAAAAGAACCCAGCACAACACATTGCGCTTCCATGTAGTGTTTTTACCTTTTTCATGACATTTATTTTGATACAGCCAAATGCAGGTTTTGTGCACTTCACTTTTCCGTTGGGCATTCGCGTAGAACCCTATTCCAGTTACGGCCAGATTCTTTTAGACTAGTGGTCCCCAACCTTTCTTGCGCCACGGACCGGCTACGCGTCAGAAATATTTTTGCGGACCTGCCTTTATATATATAAATAAACAATAAATCAATATAAATAAATACTACATTTATAATAAGTATATATACCGTATTTGCCGGTGTATTGGTCGACCTTTTTCGATCCAAAATCGACCGAAAAAAATCGACCTCGACTTATACACCGAGTCATAAAATTTAACTTCGTATTCATCGCTTCAAATGTGATGGTAACCAAGGCCGTTTCTCATGCATCTCATTGTGCGTTGCACTTAGAAAATTTGAACCGGGCGGCGTGCGCGAGTGCGCGGCCCGCTGGAAGTCGAATGAGGCGCCGCGACCACCTCCGCGGTGCTTATAAACCGCCGATCCGCTCGGCGGGGGCTATTTTCGGCCACTTGGTTCGTGCGCACGGCCTCCCGGATGTGCCGGGCGGGTGCGCGAGCTCGCCGGCCGCTGGAAGTCGAATGAGGCGCCGCGACCACCTCCGCGGTGCTTATAAACAGCCGATCCGCTCGGCGGGGGCTATTTTCGGCCACTTGGCTCGTGCGCACGGCCTCCCGGATGTGCCGGGCGGGTGCGCGAGCTCGCCGGCCGCTGGAAGTCGAATGAGGCGCCGCGACCAACTCCGCGGTGCTTATAAACAGCCGATCCGCTCGGCGGGCGCTATTTTCGGCCACTTGGCTCGTGCGCACGGCCTCCCGGATGTGCCGGGCGGGTGCGCGAGCTCGCCGGCCGCTGGAAGTCGAATGAGGCGCCCGACCACCTCCGCGGTGCTTATAAACAGCCGATCCGCTCGGCGGGGGCTATTTTCGGCCACTTGGCTCGTGCGCACGGCCTCCCGGATGTGCCGGGCGGGTGCGCGAGCTCGCCGGCCGCTGGAAGTCGAATGAGGCGCCGCGACCACCTCCGCGGTGCTTATAAACAGCCGATCCGCTCGGCGGGGGCTATTTTCGGCCACTTGGCTCGTGCGCACGGCCTCCCGGATGTGCCGGGCGGGTGCGCGGGCTCGCCGGCCGCTGGAAGTCCAATGAGGCGCCGCGATCTCCTCCGCGGTGCTTATAAAGTGCCGATCCGCTCGGCTTGGAGCTATTTCCGGCCTCCCGTTGGTGCCGGGCGGCGTGCGCGAGCTCGCCGGCCGCGATCTCCTCCGCGGTGCTTATAAACAGCAGCATGCGCACGGCCTCCCAGAATTTGAACACATTTCGTCAATAAATTTCGCATATTGAATTTTGAAGTTTAATATAATGCAACAATTGAGCTCGACTTATACAAAGGATATATCATAAAATCGTAAATTTCCGTCGAATTTTAGGGGGTCGACTTATACACCGAGTCGACCTGTACACCGGCAAATACGGTAAATACGATTAAATAAAATGATACGACTGGCATAAAAACAAATATAAACCACATAAAAATAAAAGTCACCATTACGTTGAATTATTGGGAGCACCGAGCTTGTTTCTCAGAAACGAGCCGGTCCCATCCAGGCGTAATCGGAGACAATGAAACCCGAAGTGGTTAAGGTTTGTCTTTTAATGCAGGATGCTTGGTCTCCATGTGCCGAAGCAGTTTTGAAGGCTTCATTGGCTTGCTCGCTAGTTTCAGGGGCGATTGTGTCTATAAAATGCAAAATGTTGGGTCACCTCACGGCTTACGGCCATACTACCCTGAGAACGCCTGATCTCGTCTTATCTCGGAAGCTAAGCAGGGTCGGGCCTGGTTAGTACTTGGATGGGAGACTGCCTGGGAATACCAGGTGCTGTAAGCTTTTTCTTTTTCTTATGTGCACTTCAAGCTCTTTTTTTTTTTTTTTTTTTTTTCTTATGTGCACTTCAATCGTTTAAGCCAAGACCTTTTTACAACACCCATCACGAATGGCATTCGGAAACTGCAAGCCTAGTTTGAACTCCGACACTGAAACTACAACACGAGTTCAAAACCTCTATGTACAGTGAATAAAGAGCATGGCTCCCTGTGAACTCAAAGCAGCAGTCTTTACTTGTAAAAGAACCCAGCACAACACATTGCGCTTCCATGTAGTGTTTTTACCTTTTTCATGACATTTATTTTGATACAGCCAAATGCAGGTTTTGTGCACTTCACTTTTCCGTTGGGCATTCGCGTAGAACCCTATTCCAGTTACGGCCAGATTCTTTTAGACTAGTGGTCCCCAACCTTTCTTGCGCCACGGACCGGCTACGCGTCAGAAATATTTTTGCGGACCTGCCTTTATATATATAAATAAACAATAAATCAATATAAATAAATACTACATTTATAATAAGTATATATACCGTATTTGCCGGTGTATTGGTCGACCTTTTTCGATCCAAAATCGACCGAAAAAAATCGACCTCGACTTATACACCGAGTCATAAAATTTAACTTCGTATTCATCGCTTCAAATGTGATGGTAACCAAGGCCGTTTCTCATGCATCTCATTGTGCGTTGCACTTAGAAAATTTGAACCGGGCGGCGTGCGCGAGTGCGCGGCCCGCTGGAAGTCGAATGAGGCGCCGCGACCACCTCCGCGGTGCTTATAAACCGCCGATCCGCTCGGCGGGGGCTATTTTCGGCCACTTGGCTCGTGCGCACGGCCTCCCGGATGTGCCGGGCGGGTGCGCGAGCTCGCCGGCCGCTGGAAGTCGAATGAGGCGCCGCGACCACCTCCGCGGTGCTTATAAACAGCCGATCCGCTCGGCGGGGGCTATTTTCGGCCACTTGGCTCGTGCGCACGGCCTCCCGGATGTGCCGGGCGGGTGCGCGAGCTCGCCGGCCGCTGGAAGTCGAATGAGGCGCCGCGACCACCTCCGCGGTGCTTATAAACAGCCGATCCGCTCGGCGGGGGCTATTTTCGGCCACTTGGCTCGTGCGCACGGCCTCCCGGATGTGCCGGGCGGGTGAGCGAGCTCGCCGCCGGCCGGAAGTCGAATGAGGCGCCGCGACCACCTCCGCGGTGCTTATAAACAGCCGATCCGCTCGGCGGGGGCTATTTTCGGCCACTTGGCTCGTGCGCACGGCCTCCCGGATGTGCCGGGCGGGTGCGCGAGCTCGCCGGCCGCTGGAAGTCGAATGAGGCGCCGCGACCACCTCCGCGGTGCTTATAAACAGCCGATCCGCTCGGCGGGGGCTATTTTCGGCCACTTGGCTCGTGCGCACGGCCTCCCGGATGTGCCGGGCGGGTGCGCGAGCTCGCCGCCCGCCGGAAGTCGAATGAGGCGCCGCGACCACCTCCGCGGTGCTTATAAACAGCCGATCCGCTCGGCGGGGGCTATTTTCGGCCACTTGGCTCGTGCGCACGGCCTCCCGGATGTGCCGGGCGGGTGCGCGAGCTCGCCGGCCGCTGGAAGTCGAATGAGGCGCCGCGACCACCTCCGCGGTGCTTATAAACAGCCGATCCGCTCGGCGGGGGCTATTTTCGGCCACTTGGCTCGTGCGCACGGCCTCCCGGATGTGCCGGGCGGGTGCGCGATCTCGCCGGCCGCTGGAAGTCGAATGAGGCGCCGCGACCACCTCCGCGGTGCTTATAAACAGCCGATTCGCTCGGCGGGGGCTATTTTCGGCCACTTGGCTCGTGCGCACGGCCTCCCGGATGTGCCGGGCGGGTGCGCGAGCTCGCCGGCCGCTGGAAGTCGAATGAGGCGCCGCGACCACCTCCGCGGTGCTTATAAACAGCCGATCCGCTCGGCGGGGGCTATTTTCGGCCACTTGGCTCGTGCGCACGGCCTCCCGGATGTGCCGGGCGGGTGCGCGAGCTCGCCGGCCGCTGGAAGTCGAATGAGGCGCCGCGACCACCTCCGCGGTGCTTATAAACAGCCGATCCGCTCGGCGGGGGCTATTTTCGGCCACTTGGCTCGTGCGCACGGCCTCCCGGATGTGCCGGGCGGGTGCGCGAGCTCGCCGGCCGCTGGAAGTCGAATGAGGCGCCGCGACCACCTCCGCGGTGCTTATAAACAGCCGATCCGCTCGGCGGGGGCTATTTTCGGCCACTTGGCTTGTGCGCACGGCCTCCCGGATGTGCCGGGTGGGTGCGCGAGCTCGCCGGCCGCTGGAAGTCGAATGAGGCGCCGCGACCACCTCCGCGGTGCTTATAAACAGCCGATCCGCTCGGCGGGGGCTATTTTCGGCCACTTGGCTCGTGCGCACGGCCTCCCGGATGTGCCGGGCGGGTGCGCGAGCTCGCCGGCCGCTGGAAGTCGAATGAGGCGCCGCGACCACCTCCGCGGTGCTTATAAACAGCCGATCCGCTCGGCGGGGGCTATTTTCGGCCACTTGGCTCGTGCGCACGGCCTCCCGGATGTGCCGGGCGGGTGAGCGAGCTCGCCGACCGCTGTAAGTCGAATGAGGCGCCGCGACCACCTCCGCGGTGCTTATAAACAGCCGATCCGCTCGGCGGGGGCTATTTTCGGCCACTTGGCTCGTGCGCACGGCCTCCCGGATGTGCCGGGCGGGTGCGCGAGCTCGCCGGCCGCTGGAAGTCGAATGAGGCGCCGCGACCACCTCCGCGGTGCTTATAAACAGCCGATCCGCTCGGCGGGGGCTATTTTCGGCCACTTGGCTTGTGCGCACGGCCTCCCGGATGTGCCGGGCGGGTGCGCGAGCTCGCCGGCCGCTGGAAGTCGAATGAGGCGCCGCGACCACCTCCGCGGTGCTTATAAACAGCCGATCCGCTCGGCGGGGGCTATTTTCGGCCACTTGGCTCGTGCGCACGGCCTCCCGGATGTGCCGGGCGGGTGCGCGGGCTCGCCGGCCGCTGGAAGTCGAATGAGGCGCCGCGACCACCTCCTCGGTGCTTATAAACAGCCGATCCGCTCGGCGGGGGCTATTTTCGGCCACTTGGCTCGTGCGCACGGCCTCCCGGATATGCCGGGCGGGTGCGCGAGCTCGCCGGCCGCTGGAAGTCGAATGAGGCGCCGCGACCACCTCCGCGGTGCTTATAAACAGCCGATCCGCTCGGCGGGGGCTATTTTCGGCCACTTGGCTCGTGCGCACGGCCTCCCGGATGTGCCGGGCGGGTGCGCGAGCTCGCCGGCCGCTGGAAGTCGAATGAGGCGCCGCGACCACCTCCGCGGTGCTTATAAACAGCCGATCCGCTCGGCGGGGGCTATTTTCGGCCACTTGGCTCGTGCGCACGGCCTCCCGGATGTGCCGGGCGGGTGCGCGAGCTCGCCGGCCGCCGGAAGTCGAATGAGGCGCCGCGACCACCTCCGCGGTGCTTACAAACAGCCGATCCGCTCGGCGGGGGCTATTTTCGGCCACTTGGCTCGTGCGCACGGCCTCCCGGATGTGCCGGGCGGGTGCGCGAGCTCGCCGCCCGCCGGAAGTCGAATGAGGCGCCGCAACCACCTCCGCGGTGCTTACAAACAGCCGATCCGCTCGGCGGGGGCTATTTTCGGCCACTTGGCTCGTGCGCACGGCCTTCCGGATGTGCCGGGCGGGTGCGCGAGCTCGCCGCCCGCCGGAAGTCGAATGAGGCGCCGCGACCACCTCCGCGGTGCTTATAAACAGCCGATCCGCTCGGCGGGGGCTATTTTCGGCCACTTGGCTCGTGCGCACGGCCTCCCGGATGTGCCGGGCGGGTGCGCGAGCTCGCCGGCCGCTGGAAGTCGAATGAGGCGCCGCGACCACCTCCGCGGTGCTTATAAACAGCCGATCCGCTCGGCGGGGGCTATTTTCGGCCACTTGGCTCGTGCGCACGGCCTCCCGGATGTGCCGGGCGGGTGCGCGAGCTCGCCGGCCGCTGGAAGTCCAATGAGGCGCCGCGACCACCTCCGCGGTGCTTATAAACAGCCGATCCGCTCGGCGGGGGCTATTTTCGGCCACTTGGCTCGTGCGCACGGCCTCCCGGATGTGCCGGGCGGGTGCGCGAGCTCGCCGGCCGCTGGAAGTCGAATGAGGCGCCGCGACCACCTCCGCGGTGCTTATAAACAGCCGATCCGCTCGGCGGGGGCTATTTTCGGCCACTTGGCTCGTGCGCACGGCCTCCCGGATGTGCCGGGCGGGTGCGCGAGCTCGCCGGCCGCTGGAAGTCGAATGAGGCGCCGCGACCACCTCCGCGGTGCTTATAAACAGCCGATCCGCTCGGCGGGGGCTATTTTCGGCCACTTGGCTTGTGCGCACGGCCTCCCGGATGTGCCGGGCGGGTGCGCGAGCTCGCCGGCCGCTGGAAGTCGAATGAGGCGCCGCGACCACCTCCGCGGTGCTTATAAACAGCCGATCCGCTCGGCGGGGGCTATTTTCGGCCACTTGGCTCGTGCGCACGGCCTCCCGGATGTGCCGGGCGGGTGCGCGGGCTCGCCGGCCGCTGGAAGTCGAATGAGGCGCCGCGACCACCTCCTCGGTGCTTATAAACAGCCGATCCGCTCGGCGGGGGCTATTTTCGGCCACTTGGCTCGTGCGCACGGCCTCCCGGATATGCCGGGCGGGTGCGCGAGCTCGCCGGCCGCTGGAAGTCGAATGAGGCGCCGCGACCACCTCCGCGGTGCTTATAAACAGCCGATCCGCTCGGCGGGGGCTATTTTCGGCCACTTGGCTCGTGCGCACGGCCTCCCGGATGTGCCGGGCGGGTGCGCGAGCTCGCCGGCCGCTGGAAGTCGAATGAGGCGCCGCGACCACCTCCGCGGTGCTTATAAACAGCCGATCCGCTCGGCGGGGGCTATTTTCGGCCACTTGGCTCGTGCGCACGGCCTCCCGGATGTGCCGGGCGGGTGCGCGAGCTCGCCGCCCGCCGGAAGTCGAATGAGGCGCCGCGACCACCTCCGCGGTGCTTATAAACAGCCGATCCGCTCGGCGGGGGCTATTTTCGGCCACTTGGCTCGTGCTCACGGCCTCCAGGATGTGCCGGGCGGGTGCGCGATCTCGCCGGCCGCTGGAAGTCGAATGAGGCGCCGTGACCACCTCCGCGGTGCTTATAAACCGCCGATCCGCTCGGCGGGGGCTATTTTCGGCCACTTGGCTCGTGCGCACGGCCTCCCGGATGTGCCGGGCGGGTGCGCGGGCTCGCCGGCCGCTGGAAGTCGATTGAGGCGCCGCGACCACCTCCGCGGTGCTTATAAACAGCCGATCCGCTCGGCGGGGGCTATTTTCGGCCACTTGGCTCGTGCGCACGGCCTCCCGGATGTGCCGGGCGGGTGCGCGAGCTCGCCGGCCGCTGGAAGTCGAATGAGGCGCCGCGACCACCTCCGCGGTGCTTATAAACAGCCGATCCGCTCGGCGGGGGCTATTTTCGGCCACTTGGCTCGTGCGCACGGCCTCCCGGATGTGCCAGGCGGGTGCGCGAGCTCGCCGGCCGCTGGAAGTCGAATGAGGCGCCGCGACCACCTCCGCGGTGCTTATAAACAGCCGATCCGCTCGGCGGGGGCTATTTTCGGCCACTTGGCTCGTGCGCACGGCCTCCCGGATGTGCCGGGCGGGTGCGCGAGCTCGCCGGCCGCTGGAAGTCGAATGAGGCGCCCGACCACCTCCGCGGTGCTTATAAACAGCCGATCCGCTCGGCGGGGGCTATTTTCGGCCACTTGGCTCGTGCGCACGGCCTCCCGGATGTGCCGGGCGGGTGCGCGAGCTCGCCGGCCGCTGGAAGTCGAATGAGGCGCCGCGACCACCTCCGCGGTGCTTATAAACAGCCGATCCGCTCGGCGGGGGCTATTTTCGGCCACTTGGCTCGTGCGGACGGCCTCCCGGATGTGCCGGGCGGGTGCGCGAGCTCGCCGGCGGCTGGAAGTCCAATGAGGCGCCGCGATCTCCTCCGCGGTGCTTATAAAGTGCCGATCCGCTCGGCTTGGAGCTATTTCCGGCCTCCCGTTGGTGCCGGGCGGCGTGCGCGAGCTCGCCGGCCGCGATCTCCTCCGCGGTGCTTATAAACAGCAGCATGCGCACGGCCTCCCAGAATTTGAACACATTTCGTCAATAAATTTCGCATATTGAATTTTGAAGTTTAATATAATGCAACAATTGAGCTCGACTTATACAAAGGATATATCATAAAATCGTAAATTTCCGTCGAATTTTAGGGGGTCGACTTATACACCGAGTCGACCTGTACACCGGCAAATACGGTAAATACGAATAAATAAAATGATACGACTGGCATAAAAACAAATATAAACCACATAAAAATAAAAGTCACCATTACGTTGAATTATTGGGAGCACCGAGCTTGTTTCTCAGAAACGAGCCGGTCCCATCCAGGCGTAATCGGAGACAATGAAACCCGAAGTGGTTAAGGTTTGTCTTTTAATGCAGGATGCTTGGTCTCCATGTGCCGAAGCAGTTTTGAAGGCTTCATTGGCTCGCTCGCTAGTTTCAGGGGCGATTGTGTCTATAAAATGCAAAATGTTGGGTCACCTCACGGCTTACGGCCATACTACCCTGAGAACGCCCGATCTCGTCCGATCTCGGAAGCTAAGCAGGGTCGGGCCTGGTTAGTACTGGGATGGGAGACCGCCTGGGAATACCAGGTGCTGTAAGCTTTTTCTTTTTCTTATGTGCACTTCAATCGTTTAAGAAGCTATTTTTTACAACACCCATCACGAATGGCATCCGGAAACAGCAAGCCTAATTTAAACTCCGACATTGAAACTATAACACGAGTTTGAAAGCTATATTATGTGGTGACATCCACAGCATTGTAGTTAAATTTTTTACCGCTAGAGAGCAGACTATGTACAGTGAGCATGGCTCCCTGTGAACTCAAAGCAGCAGGCTTGACTTGTAAAAGAACCCAACACAACACTTCCATGAAGTAATTGTACTAAGTTCATTTTGTTTTTCCTTATTTAATCACTTCACTGGTTTCTTTTATATCAAACAAATTGTTTTAGGTTATTCACCTGACATGTTGATCCATCAGCTGATAAAGACGCGTCACCATCACATCTGTGACACTCTGATGAAGGCGGAAGAAACCGCCGAAACATGTCAGGTGAATAACCTAAAACAATTTGTTTGATAT
>NC_090864.1:127500-150000 GCF_024217435.2 Syngnathus scovelli | reverse complement strand
ATATCATAAAATCGTAAATTTCCGTCGAATTTTAGGGGGTCGACTTATACACCGAGTCGACCTGTACACCGGCAAATACGGTAAATACGATTAAATAAAATGATACGACTGGCATAAAAACAAATATAAACCACATAAAAATAAAAGTCACCATTACGTTGAATTATTGGGAGCACCGAGCTTGTTTCTCAGAAACGAGCCGGTCCCATCCAGGCGTAATCGGAGACAATGAAACCCGAAGTGGTTAAGGTTTGTCTTTTAATGCAGGATGCTTGGTCTCCATGTGCCGAAGCAGTTTTGAAGGCTTCATTGGCTTGCTCGCTAGTTTCAGGGGCGATTGTGTCTATAAAATGCAAAATGTTGGGTCACCTCACGGGTTACGGCCATACTACCCTGAGAACGCCTGATCTCGTCTTATCTCGGAAGCTAAGCAGGGTCGGGCCTGGTTAGTACTTGGATGGGAGACTGCCTGGGAATACCAGGTGCTGTAAGCTTTTTCTTTTTCTTATGTGCACTTCAAGCTCTTTTTTTTTTTTTTTTTTTTTTCTTATGTGCACTTCAATCGTTTAAGCCAAGACCTTTTTACAACACCCATCACGAATGGCATTCGGAAACTGCAAGCCTAGTTTGAACTCCGACACTGAAACTACAACACGAGTTCAAAACCTCTATGTACAGTGAATAAAGAGCATGGCTCCCTGTGAACTCAAAGCAGCAGTCTTTACTTGTAAAAGAACCCAGCACAACACATTGCGCTTCCATGTAGTGTTTTTACCTTTTTCATGACATTTATTTTGATACAGCCAAATGCAGGTTTTGTGCACTTCACTTTTCCGTTGGGCATTCGCGTAGAACCCTATTCCAGTTACGGCCAGATTCTTTTAGACTAGTGGTCCCCAACCTTTCTTGCGCCACGGACCGGCTACGCGTCAGAAATATTTTTGCGGACCTGCCTTTATATATATAAATAAACAATAAATCAATATAAATAAATACTACATTTATAATAAGTATATATACCGTATTTGCCGGTGTATTGGTCGACCTTTTTCGATCCAAAATCGACCGAAAAAAATCGACCTCGACTTATACACCGAGTCATAAAATTTAACTTCGTATTCATCGCTTCAAATGTGATGGTAACCAAGGCCGTTTCTCATGCATCTCATTGTGCGTTGCACTTAGAAAATTTGAACCGGGCGGCGTGCGCGAGTGCGCGGCCCGCTGGAAGTCGAATGAGGCGCCGCGACCACCTCCGCGGTGCTTATAAACCGCCGATCCGCTCGGCGGGGGCTATTTTCGGCCACTTGGTTCGTGCGCACGGCCTCCCGGATGTGCCGGGCGGGTGCGCGAGCTCGCCGGCCGCTGGAAGTCGAATGAGGCGCCGCGACCACCTCCGCGGTGCTTATAAACAGCCGATCCGCTCGGCGGGGGCTATTTTCGGCCACTTGGCTCGTGCGCACGGCCTCCCGGATGTGCCGGGCGGGTGCGCGAGCTCGCCGGCCGCTGGAAGTCGAATGAGGCGCCGCGACCAACTCCGCGGTGCTTATAAACAGCCGATCCGCTCGGCGGGCGCTATTTTCGGCCACTTGGCTCGTGCGCACGGCCTCCCGGATGTGCCGGGCGGGTGCGCGAGCTCGCCGGCCGCTGGAAGTCGAATGAGGCGCCCGACCACCTCCGCGGTGCTTATAAACAGCCGATCCGCTCGGCGGGGGCTATTTTCGGCCACTTGGCTCGTGCGCACGGCCTCCCGGATGTGCCGGGCGGGTGCGCGAGCTCGCCGGCCGCTGGAAGTCGAATGAGGCGCCGCGACCACCTCCGCGGTGCTTATAAACAGCCGATCCGCTCGGCGGGGGCTATTTTCGGCCACTTGGCTCGTGCGCACGGCCTCCCGGATGTGCCGGGCGGGTGCGCGGGCTCGCCGGCCGCTGGAAGTCCAATGAGGCGCCGCGATCTCCTCCGCGGTGCTTATAAAGTGCCGATCCGCTCGGCTTGGAGCTATTTCCGGCCTCCCGTTGGTGCCGGGCGGCGTGCGCGAGCTCGCCGGCCGCGATCTCCTCCGCGGTGCTTATAAACAGCAGCATGCGCACGGCCTCCCAGAATTTGAACACATTTCGTCAATAAATTTCGCATATTGAATTTTGAAGTTTAATATAATGCAACAATTGAGCTCGACTTATACAAAGGATATATCATAAAATCGTAAATTTCCGTCGAATTTTAGGGGGTCGACTTATACACCGAGTCGACCTGTACACCGGCAAATACGGTAAATACGATTAAATAAAATGATACGACTGGCATAAAAACAAATATAAACCACATAAAAATAAAAGTCACCATTACGTTGAATTATTGGGAGCACCGAGCTTGTTTCTCAGAAACGAGCCGGTCCCATCCAGGCGTAATCGGAGACAATGAAACCCGAAGTGGTTAAGGTTTGTCTTTTAATGCAGGATGCTTGGTCTCCATGTGCCGAAGCAGTTTTGAAGGCTTCATTGGCTTGCTCGCTAGTTTCAGGGGCGATTGTGTCTATAAAATGCAAAATGTTGGGTCACCTCACGGCTTACGGCCATACTACCCTGAGAACGCCTGATCTCGTCTTATCTCGGAAGCTAAGCAGGGTCGGGCCTGGTTAGTACTTGGATGGGAGACTGCCTGGGAATACCAGGTGCTGTAAGCTTTTTCTTTTTCTTATGTGCACTTCAAGCTCTTTTTTTTTTTTTTTTTTTTTTCTTATGTGCACTTCAATCGTTTAAGCCAAGACCTTTTTACAACACCCATCACGAATGGCATTCGGAAACTGCAAGCCTAGTTTGAACTCCGACACTGAAACTACAACACGAGTTCAAAACCTCTATGTACAGTGAATAAAGAGCATGGCTCCCTGTGAACTCAAAGCAGCAGTCTTTACTTGTAAAAGAACCCAGCACAACACATTGCGCTTCCATGTAGTGTTTTTACCTTTTTCATGACATTTATTTTGATACAGCCAAATGCAGGTTTTGTGCACTTCACTTTTCCGTTGGGCATTCGCGTAGAACCCTATTCCAGTTACGGCCAGATTCTTTTAGACTAGTGGTCCCCAACCTTTCTTGCGCCACGGACCGGCTACGCGTCAGAAATATTTTTGCGGACCTGCCTTTATATATATAAATAAACAATAAATCAATATAAATAAATACTACATTTATAATAAGTATATATACCGTATTTGCCGGTGTATTGGTCGACCTTTTTCGATCCAAAATCGACCGAAAAAAATCGACCTCGACTTATACACCGAGTCATAAAATTTAACTTCGTATTCATCGCTTCAAATGTGATGGTAACCAAGGCCGTTTCTCATGCATCTCATTGTGCGTTGCACTTAGAAAATTTGAACCGGGCGGCGTGCGCGAGTGCGCGGCCCGCTGGAAGTCGAATGAGGCGCCGCGACCACCTCCGCGGTGCTTATAAACCGCCGATCCGCTCGGCGGGGGCTATTTTCGGCCACTTGGCTCGTGCGCACGGCCTCCCGGATGTGCCGGGCGGGTGCGCGAGCTCGCCGGCCGCTGGAAGTCGAATGAGGCGCCGCGACCACCTCCGCGGTGCTTATAAACAGCCGATCCGCTCGGCGGGGGCTATTTTCGGCCACTTGGCTCGTGCGCACGGCCTCCCGGATGTGCCGGGCGGGTGCGCGAGCTCGCCAGCCGCTGGAAGTCGAATGAGGCGCCGCGACCACCTCCGCGGTGCTTATAAACAGCCGATCCGCTCGGCGGGGGCTATTTTCGGCCACTTGGCTCGTGCGCACGGCCTCCCGGATGTGCCGGGCGGGTGAGCGAGCTCGCCGACCGCTGTAAGTCGAATGAGGCGCCGCGACCACCTCCGCGGTGCTTATAAACAGCCGATCCGCTCGGCGGGGGCTATTTTCGGCCACTTGGCTCGTGCGCACGGCCTCCCGGATGTGCCGGGCGGGTGCGCGAGCTCGCCGGCCGCTGGAAGTCGAATGAGGCGCCGCGACCACCTCCGCGGTGCTTATAAACAGCCGATCCGCTCGGCGGGGGCTATTTTCGGCCACTTGGCTCGTGCGCACGGCCTCCCGGATGTGCCGGGCGGGTGCGCGAGCTCGCCGCCCGCCGGAAGTCGAATGAGGCGCCGCGACCACCTCCGCGGTGCTTATAAACAGCCGATCCGCTCGGCGGGGGCTATTTTCGGCCACTTGGCTCGTGCGCACGGCCTCCCGGATGTGCCGGGCGGGTGCGCGAGCTCGCCGGCCGCTGGAAGTCGAATGAGGCGCCGCGACCACCTCCGCGGTGCTTATAAACAGCCGATCCGCTCGGCGGGGGCTATTTTCGGCCACTTGGCTCGTGCGCACGGCCTCCCGGATGTGCCGGGCGGGTGCGCGATCTCGCCGGCCGCTGGAAGTCGAATGAGGCGCCGCGACCACCTCCGCGGTGCTTATAAACAGCCGATTCGCTCGGCGGGGGCTATTTTCGGCCACTTGGCTCGTGCGCACGGCCTCCCGGATGTGCCGGGCGGGTGCGCGAGCTCGCCGGCCGCTGGAAGTCGAATGAGGCGCCGCGACCACCTCCGCGGTGCTTATAAACAGCCGATCCGCTCGGCGGGGGCTATTTTCGGCCACTTGGCTCGTGCGCACGGCCTCCCGGATGTGCCGGGCGGGTGCGCGAGCTCGCCGGCCGCTGGAAGTCGAATGAGGCGCCGCGACCACCTCCGCGGTGCTTATAAACAGCCGATCCGCTCGGCGGGGGCTATTTTCGGCCACTTGGCTCGTGCGCACGGCCTCCCGGATGTGCCGGGCGGGTGCGCGAGCTCGCCGGCCGCTGGAAGTCGAATGAGGCGCCGCGACCACCTCCGCGGTGCTTATAAACAGCCGATCCGCTCGGCGGGGGCTATTTTCGGCCACTTGGCTTGTGCGCACGGCCTCCCGGATGTGCCGGGTGGGTGCGCGAGCTCGCCGGCCGCTGGAAGTCGAATGAGGCGCCGCGACCACCTCCGCGGTGCTTATAAACAGCCGATCCGCTCGGCGGGGGCTATTTTCGGCCACTTGGCTCGTGCGCACGGCCTCCCGGATGTGCCGGGCGGGTGCGCGAGCTCGCCGGCCGCTGGAAGTCGAATGAGGCGCCGCGACCACCTCCGCGGTGCTTATAAACAGCCGATCCGCTCGGCGGGGGCTATTTTCGGCCACTTGGCTCGTGCGCACGGCCTCCCGGATGTGCCGGGCGGGTGCGCGAGCTCGCCGGCCGCTGGAAGTCGAATGAGGCGCCGCGACCACCTCCGCGGTGCTTATAAACAGCCGATCCGCTCGGCGGGGGCTATTTTCGGCCACTTGGCTTGTGCGCACGGCCTCCCGGATGTGCCGGGCGGGTGCGCGAGCTCGCCGGCCGCTGGAAGTCGAATGAGGCGCCGCGACCACCTCCGCGGTGCTTATAAACAGCCGATCCGCTCGGCGGGGGCTATTTTCGGCCACTTGGCTTGTGCGCACGGCCTCCCGGATGTGCCGGGCGGGTGCGCGAGCTCGCCGGCCGCTGGAAGTCGAATGAGGCGCCGCGACCACCTCCGCGGTGCTTATAAACAGCCGATCCGCTCGGCGGGGGCTATTTTCGGCCACTTGGCTCGTGCGCACGGCCTCCCGGATGTGCCGGGCGGGTGCGCGAGCTCGCCGGCCGCTGGAAGTCGAATGAGGCGCCGCGACCACCTCCGCGGTGCTTATAAACAGCCGATCCGCTCGGCGGGGGCTATTTTCGGCCACTTGGCTCGTGCGCACGGCCTCCCGGATGTGCCGGGCGGGTGAGCGAGCTCGCCGACCGCTGTAAGTCGAATGAGGCGCCGCGACCACCTCCGCGGTGCTTATAAACAGCCGATCCGCTCGGCGGGGGCTATTTTCGGCCACTTGGCTCGTGCGCACGGCCTCCCGGATGTGCCGGGCGGGTGCGCGAGCTCGCCGGCCGCTGGAAGTCGAATGAGGCGCCGCGACCACCTCCGCGGTGCTTATAAACAGCCGATCCGCTCGGCGGGGGCTATTTTCGGCCACTTGGCTCGTGCGCACGGCCTCCCGGATGTGCCGGGCGGGTGCGCGAGCTCGCCGCCCGCCGGAAGTCGAATGAGGCGCCGCGACCACCTCCGCGGTGCTTATAAACAGCCGATCCGCTCGGCGGGGGCTATTTTCGGCCACTTGGCTCGTGCGCACGGCCTCCCGGATGTGCCGGGCGGGTGCGCGAGCTCGCCGGCCGCTGGAAGTCGAATGAGGCGCCGCGACCACCTCCGCGGTGCTTATAAACAGCCGATCCGCTCGGCGGGGGCTATTTTCGGCCACTTGGCTCGTGCGCACGGCCTCCCGGATGTGCCGGGCGGGTGCGCGATCTCGCCGGCCGCTGGAAGTCGAATGAGGCGCCGCGACCACCTCCGCGGTGCTTATAAACAGCCGATTCGCTCGGCGGGGGCTATTTTCGGCCACTTGGCTCGTGCGCACGGCCTCCCGGATGTGCCGGGCGGGTGCGCGAGCTCGCCGGCCGCTGGAAGTCGAATGAGGCGCCGCGACCACCTCCGCGGTGCTTATAAACAGCCGATCCGCTCGGCGGGGGCTATTTTCGGCCACTTGGCTCGTGCGCACGGCCTCCCGGATGTGCCGGGCGGGTGCGCGAGCTCGCCGGCCGCTGGAAGTCGAATGAGGCGCCGCGACCACCTCCGCGGTGCTTATAAACAGCCGATCCGCTCGGCGGGGGCTATTTTCGGCCACTTGGCTTGTGCGCACGGCCTCCCGGATGTGCCGGGCGGGTGCGCGAGCTCGCCGGCCGCTGGAAGTCGAATGAGGCGCCGCGACCACCTCCGCGGTGCTTATAAACAGCCGATCCGCTCGGCGGGGGCTATTTTCGGCCACTTGGCTCGTGCGCACGGCCTCCCGGATGTGCCGGGCGGGTGCGCGGGCTCGCCGGCCGCTGGAAGTCGAATGAGGCGCCGCGACCACCTCCTCGGTGCTTATAAACAGCCGATCCGCTCGGCGGGGGCTATTTTCGGCCACTTGGCTCGTGCGCACGGCCTCCCGGATATGCCGGGCGGGTGCGCGAGCTCGCCGGCCGCTGGAAGTCGAATGAGGCGCCGCGACCACCTCCGCGGTGCTTATAAACAGCCGATCCGCTCGGCGGGGGCTATTTTCGGCCACTTGGCTCGTGCGCACGGCCTCCCGGATGTGCCGGGCGGGTGCGCGAGCTCGCCGGCCGCTGGAAGTCGAATGAGGCGCCGCGACCACCTCCGCGGTGCTTATAAACAGCCGATCCGCTCGGCGGGGGCTATTTTCGGCCACTTGGCTCGTGCGCACGGCCTCCCGGATGTGCCGGGCGGGTGCGCGAGCTCGCCGCCCGCCGGAAGTCGAATGAGGCGCCGCGACCACCTCCGCGGTGCTTATAAACAGCCGATCCGCTCGGCGGGGGCTATTTTCGGCCACTTGGCTCGTGCTCACGGCCTCCAGGATGTGCCGGGCGGGTGCGCGATCTCGCCGGCCGCTGGAAGTCGAATGAGGCGCCGTGACCACCTCCGCGGTGCTTATAAACCGCCGATCCGCTCGGCGGGGGCTATTTTCGGCCACTTGGCTCGTGCGCACGGCCTCCCGGATGTGCCGGGCGGGTGCGCGAGCTCGCCGGCCGCTGGAAGTCGAATGAGGCGCCGCGACCACCTCCGCGGTGCTTATAAACAGCCGATCCGCTCGGCGGGGGCTATTTTCGGCCACTTGGCTCGTGCGCACGGCCTCCCGGATGTGCCGGGCGGGTGCGCGAGCTCGCCGGCGGCTGGAAGTCCAATGAGGCGCCGCGATCTCCTCCGCGGTGCTTATAAAGTGCCGATCCGCTCGGCTTGGAGCTATTTCCGGCCTCCCGTTGGTGCCGGGCGGCGTGCGCGAGCTCGCCGGCCGCGATCTCCTCCGCGGTGCTTATAAACAGCAGCATGCGCACGGCCTCCCAGAATTTGAACACATTTCGTCAATAAATTTCGCATATTGAATTTTGAAGTTTAATATAATGCAACAATTGAGCTCGACTTATACAAAGGATATATCATAAAATCGTAAATTTCCGTCGAATTTTAGGGGGTCGACTTATACACCGAGTCGACCTGTACACCGGCAAATACGGTAAATACGATTAAATAAAATGATACGACTGGCATAAAAACAAATATAAACCACATAAAAATAAAAGTCACCATTACGTTGAATTATTGGGAGCACCGAGCTTGTTTCTCAGAAACGAGCCGGTCCCATCCAGGCGTAATCGGAGACAATGAAACCCGAAGTGGTTAAGGTTTGTCTTTTAATGCAGGATGCTTGGTCTCCATGTGCCGAAGCAGTTTTGAAGGCTTCATTGGCTCGCTCGCTAGTTTCAGGGGCGATTGTGTCTATAAAATGCAAAATGTTGGGTCACCTCACGGCTTACGGCCATACTACCCTGAGAACGCCCGATCTCGTCCGATCTCGGAAGCTAAGCAGGGTCGGGCCTGGTTAGTACTTGGATGGGAGACCGCCTGGGAATACCAGGTGCTGTAAGCTTTTTCTTTTTCTTATGTGCACTTCAATCCTTTAAGAAGCTATTTTTTACAACACCCATCACGAATGGCATCCGGAAACAGCAAGCCTAATTTAAACTCCGACATTGAAACTATAACACGAGTTTGAAAGCTATATTATGTGGTGACATCCACAGCATTGTAGTTAAATTTTTTACCGCTAGAGAGCAGACTATGTACAGTGAGCATGGCTCCCTGTGAACTCAAAGCAGCAGGCTTGACTTGTAAAAGAACCCAACACAACACTTCCATGAAGTGTTTTTAAACTTTTCAAGGCATTTATTTTGATTCAGCAAAATGCAGGTCGCAACGGCAAATTCGTGCTACCGCATAAAAAGCTGTCAATAACTTTTCATGATAGCCATGTTTCCAGAAAACACCAAAAGCCTTGGAAGAAAGACTGTTTCGGCCCTGGTTGTAAAAAAATCAAAAAAAAAACAAAAGGGAAGGGTGACCGTCCGGGAATACCAGGTGCTGAAAGCCTTTTTTTGTTTTTTTTTTCCCACGTCAATTGTGAAAGGAAACTTTTACCACAGCCATCAAGTCCCGCCGCTGCTTGGCATGGTTTCAGGGGCGATTGTGTCTATAAAATGAAAAATTCTGAGCGGTCTCACGGCTTACGGCCATACTACCCTGAGAGCGCCCGATCTCGTCCGATCTCGGAGGCTAACCAGGGTCGGGCCTGGTTAGTACTTGGATGGGAGACCGCCTGGGAATACCTGTTACCGTAAGCTTTTTTTTTTTTTTTTTTTTCTTATGTGCACTTCAATCGTTTAAGCCAAGAACTTTTTACAGCACCCATCAAGAATGGCATTCGGAAACTGCAAGCCTAGTTTGAACTCCGACACTGAAACTACAACACGAGTTTAAAACCTACATTGTGCTTCCATGTAGTGTTTTTACCTTTTTCATGACATTTATTTTGATACAGCCAAATGCAGGTTTTGTGCACTTCACTTTTCCGTTGGGCATTCGCGTAGAACCCTATTCCAGTTACGGCCAGATTCTTTTAGACTAGTGGTCCCCAAACTTTCTTGCGCCACGGACCGGCTACGCGTCAGAAATATGTTTGCGGACCTGCCTTTATATATATAAATAAACAATAAATCTATATAGGCGGCTCGGTGGCGCACTGGGTAGCACGTCCGCCTCACAGTTAGGAGGGTGCGGGTTCGATTCCACCTCCGGCCCTCCCTGTGTGGAGTTTGCATGTTCTCCCCGGGCCCGCGTGGGTTTTCTCCGGGCACTCCGGTTTCCTCCCACATTCCAAAAACATGCTTGGTAGGCCGATTGAAGACTCCAAATTGTCCCTAGGTGTGAGTGTGAGTGCGATTGGTTGTCTGTCTCTGTGTGCCCTGCGATTGGCTGGCAACCAGTTCAGGGTGTCCCCCGCCTACTGCCCGATGACGGATGGGATAGGCTCCAGCACGCCCGCGACCCCCGTGGGGACTAAGCGGTTCAGAAAATGGATGGATGGATGGATAAATCTATATAAATAAATACTACATTTATAATAAATATATATAAATAGGATTAAATAAAAGGATACGACTGGCATAAAAACAAATATAAACCACATAAAAATAAAAGTCACCATTACGTTGAATTATTTGGAGCACCGAGCTTGTTTCTCAGAAACGAGCCGGTCCCATCCAGGCGTAATCGGAGACAATGAAACCCAAAGTGGTTAAGGTTTGTCTTTTAATGCAGGATGCTTGGTCTCCATGTGCCGAAGCAGTTTTGAAGGCTTCATTGGCTTGCTCGCTAGTTTCAGGGGCGATTGTGTCTATAAAATGCAAAATGTTGGGTCACCTCACGGCTTACGGCCATACTACCCTGAGAACGCCTGATCTCGTCTGATCTCGGAAGCTAAGCAGGGTCGGGCCTCGTCAGTACTTGGATGGGAGACTGCCTGGGAATACCAGGTGCTGTAAGCTTTTTCTTTTTCTTATGTGCACTTCAAGCTCTTTTTTTTTTTTTTCTTATGTGCACTTCAATCGTTTAAGCCAAGAACTTTTTACAGCACCCATCACGAATGGCATTCGGAAACTGCAAGCCTAGTTTGAACTCCGACACTGAAACTACAACACGAGTTAAAAACCTCTATGTACAGTGAATAAAGAGCATGGCTCCCTGTGAACTCAAAGCAGCAGTCTTTACTTGTAAAAGAACCCAGCACAACACATTGCGCTTCCATGTAGTGTTTTTACCTTTTTCATGACATTTATTTTGATACAGCCAAATGCAGGTTTTGTGCACTTCACTTTTCCGTTGGGCATTCGCGTAGAACCCTATTCCAGTTACGGCCAGATTCTTTTAGACTAGTGGTCCCCAACCTTTCTTGCGCCACGGACCGGCTACGCGTCAGAAATATTTTTGCGGACCTGCCTTTATATATATAAATAAACAATAAATCTATATAAATAAATACTACATTTATAATAAGTATATATACCGTATTTGCCGGTGTATTGGTCGACCTTTTTCGATCCAAAATCGACCGAAAAAAATCGACCTCGACTTATACACCGAGTCATAAAATTTAACTTCGTATTCATCGCTTCAAATGTGATGGTAACCAAGGCCGTTTCTCATGCATCTCATTGTGCGTTGCACTTAGAAAATTTGAACCGGGCGGCGTGCGCGAGTGCGCGGCCCGCTGGAAGTCGAATGAGGCGCCGCGACCACCTCCGCGGTGCTTATAAACAGCCGATCCGCTCGGCGGGGGCTATTTTCGGCCACTTGGCTCGTGCGCACGGCCTCCCGGATGTGCCGGGCGGGTGCGCGAGCTCGCCGGCCGCTGGAAGTCGAATGAGGCGCCGCGACCACCTCCGCGGTGCTTATAAACAGCCGATCCGCTCGGCGGGGGCTATTTTCGGCCACTTGGCTCGTGCGCACGGCCTCCCGGATGTGCCGGGCGGGTGCGCGAGCTCGCCGGCCGCTGGAAGTCGAATGAGGCGCCGCGACCACCTCCGCGGTGCTTATAAACAGCCGATCCGCTCGGCGGGGGCTATTTTCGGCCACTTGGCTCGTGCGCACGGCCTCCCGGATGTGCCGGGCGGGTGCGCGAGCTCGCCGGCCGCTGGAAGTCGAATGAGGCGCCGCGACCACCTCCGCGGTGCTTATAAACAGCCGATCCGCTCGGCGGGGGCTATTTTCGGCCACTTGGCTTGTGCGCACGGCCTCCCGGATGTGCCGGGTGGGTGCGCGAGCTCGCCGGCCGCTGGAAGTCGAATGAGGCGCCGCGACCACCTCCGCGGCGCTTATAAACAGCCGATCCGCTCGGCGGGGGCTATTTTCGGCCACTTGGCTCGTGCGCACGGCCTCCCGGATGTGCCGGGCGGGTGCGCGAGCTCGCCGGCCGCTGGAAGTCGAATGAGGCGCCGCGACCACCTCCGCGGTGCTTATAAACAGCCGATCCGCTCGGCGGGGGCTATTTTCGGCCACTTGGCTCGTGCGCACGGCCTCCCGGATGTGCCGGGCGGGTGCGCGAGCTCGCCGGCCGCTGGAAGTCGAATGAGGCGCCGCGACCACCTCCGCGGTGCTTATAAACAGCCGATCCGCTCGGCGGGGGCTATTTTCGGCCACTTGGCTTGTGCGCACGGCCTCCCGGATGTGCCGGGCGGGTGCGCGAGCTCGCCGGCCGCTGGAAGTCGAATGAGGCGCCGCGACCACCTCCGCGGTGCTTATAAACAGCCGATCCGCTCGGCGGGGGCTATTTTCGGCCACTTGGCTCGTGCGCACGGCCTCCCGGATGTGCCGGGCGGGTGCGCGGGCTCGCCGGCCGCTGGAAGTCGAATGAGGCGCCGCGACCACCTCCTCGGTGCTTATAAACAGCCGATCCGCTCGGCGGGGGCTATTTTCGGCCACTTGGCTTGTGCGCACGGCCTCCCGGATGTGCCGGGCGGGTGCGCGAGCTCGCCGGCCGCTGGAAGTCGAATGAGGCGCCGCGACCACCTCCGCGGTGCTTATAAACAGCCGATCCGCTCGGCGGGGGCTATTTTCGGCCACTTGGCTCGTGCGCACGGCCTCCCGGATGTGCCGGGCGGGTGCGCGAGCTCGCCGGCCGCTGGAAGTCGAATGAGGCGCCGCGACCACCTCCGCGGTGCTTATAAACAGCCGATCCGCTCGGCGGGGGCTATTTTCGGCCACTTGGCTCGTGCGCACGGCCTCCCGGATGTGCCGGGCGGGTGCGCGGGCTCGCCGGCCGCTGGAAGTCGAATGAGGCGCCGCGACCACCTCCGCGGTGCTTATAAACAGCCGATCCGCTCGGCGGGGGCTATTTTCGGCCACTTGGCTCGTGCGCACGGCCTCCCGGATGTGCCGGGCGGGTGCGCGAGCTCGCCGGCCGCTGGAAGTCGAATGAGGCGCCGCGACCACCTCCGCGGTGCTTATAAACAGCCGATCCGCTCGGCGGGCGCTATTTTCGGCCACTTGGCTCGTGCGCACGGCCTCCCGGATGTGCCGGGCGGGTGCGCGAGCTCGCCGGCCGCTGGAAGTCGAATGAGGCGCCCGACCACCTCCGCGGTGCTTATAAACAGCCGATCCGCTCGGCGGGGGCTATTTTCGGCCACTTGGCTCGTGCGCACGGCCTCCCGGATGTGCCGGGCGGGTGCGCGAGCTCGCCGGCCGCTGGAAGTCGAATGAGGCGCCGCGACCACCTCCGCGGTGCTTATAAACAGCCGATCCGCTCGGCGGGGGCTATTTTCGGCCACTTGGCTCGTGCGCACGGCCTCCCGGATGTGCCGGGCGGGTGCGCGAGCTCGCCGGCGGCTGGAAGTCCAATGAGGCGCCGCGATCTCCTCCGCGGTGCTTATAAAGTGCCGATCCGCTCGGCTTGGAGCTATTTCCGGCCTCCCGTTGGTGCCGGGCGGCGTGCGCGAGCTCGCCGGCCGCGATCTCCTCCGCGGTGCTTATAAACAGCAGCATGCGCACGGCCTCCCAGAATTTGAAGACATTTCGTCAATAAATTTCGCATATTGAATTTTGAAGTTTAATATAATGCAACAATTGAGCTCGACTTATACAAAGGATATATCATAAAATCGTAAATTTCCGTCGAATTTTAGGGGGTCGACTTATACACCGAGTCGACCTGTACACCGGCAAATACGGTAAATACGATTAAATAAAATGATACGACTGGCATAAAAACAAATATAAACCACATAAAAATAAAAGTCACCATTACGTTGAATTATTGGGAGCACCGAGCTTGTTTCTCAGAAACGAGCCGGTCCCATCCAGGCGTAATCGGAGACAATGAAACCCGAAGTGGTTAAGGTTTGTCTTTTAATGCAGGATGCTTGGTCTCCATGTGCCGAAGCAGTTTTGAAGGCTTCATTGGCTTGCTCGCTAGTTTCAGGGGCGATTGTGTCTATAAAATGCAAAATGTTGGGTCACCTCACGGCTTACGGCCATACTACCCTGAGAACGCCTGATCTCGTCTTATCTCGGAAGCTAAGCAGGGTCGGGCCTGGTTAGTACTTGGATGGGAGACTGCCTGGGAATACCAGGTGCTGTAAGCTTTTTCTTTTTCTTATGTGCACTTCAAGCTCTTTTTTTTTTTTTTTTTTTTTCTTATGTGCACTTCAATCGTTTAAGCCAAGACCTTTTTACAACACCCATCACGAATGGCATTCGGAAACTGCAAGCCTAGTTTGAACTCCGACACTGAAACTACAACACGAGTTCAAAACCTCTATGTACAGTGAATAAAGAGCATGGCTCCCTGTGAACTCAAAGCAGCAGTCTTTACTTGTAAAAGAACCCAGCACAACACATTGCGCTTCCATGTAGTGTTTTTACCTTTTTCATGACATTTATTTTGATACAGCCAAATGCAGGTTTTGTGCACTTCACTTTTCCGTTGGGCATTCGCGTAGAACCCTATTCCAGTTACGGCCAGATTCTTTTAGACTAGTGGTCCCCAACCTTTCTTGCGCCACGGACCGGCTACGCGTCAGAAATATTTTTGCGGACCTGCCTTTATATATATAAATAAACAATAAATCAATATAAATAAATACTACATTTATAATAAGTATATATACCGTATTTGCCGGTGTATTGGTCGACCTTTTTCGATCCAAAATCGACCGAAAAAAATCGACCTCGACTTATACACCGAGTCATAAAATTTAACTTCGTATTCATCGCTTCAAATGTGATGGTAACCAAGGCCGTTTCTCATGCATCTCATTGTGCGTTGCACTTAGAAAATTTGAACCGGGCGGCGTGCGCGAGTGCGCGGCCCGCTGGAAGTCGAATGAGGCGCCGCGACCACCTCCGCGGTGCTTATAAACCGCCGATCCGCTCGGCGGGGGCTATTTTCGGCCACTTGGCTCGTGCGCACGGCCTCCCGGATGTGCCGGGCGGGTGCGCGAGCTCGCCGGCCGCTGGAAGTCGAATGAGGCGCCGCGACCACCTCCGCGGTGCTTATAAACAGCCGATCCGCTCGGCGGGGGCTATTTTCGGCCACTTGGCTCGTGCGCACGGCCTCCCGGATGTGCCGGGCGGGTGCGCGAGCTCGCCGGCCGCTGGAAGTCGAATGAGGCGCCGCGACCACCTCCGCGGTGCTTATAAACAGCCGATCCGCTCGGCGGGGGCTATTTTCGGCCACTTGGCTCGTGCGCACGGCCTCCCGGATGTGCCGGGCGGGTGAGCGAGCTCGCCGACCGCTGTAAGTCGAATGAGGCGCCGCGACCACCTCCGCGGTGCTTATAAACAGCCGATCCGCTCGGCGGGGGCTATTTTCGGCCACTTGGCTCGTGCGCACGGCCTCCCGGATGTGCCGGGCGGGTGCGCGAGCTCGCCGGCCGCTGGAAGTCGAATGAGGCGCCGCGACCACCTCCGCGGTGCTTATAAACAGCCGATCCGCTCGGCGGGGGCTATTTTCGGCCACTTGGCTCGTGCGCACGGCCTCCCGGATGTGCCGGGCGGGTGCGCGAGCTCGCCGCCCGCCGGAAGTCGAATGAGGCGCCGCGACCACCTCCGCGGTGCTTATAAACAGCCGATCCGCTCGGCGGGGGCTATTTTCGGCCACTTGGCTCGTGCGCACGGCCTCCCGGATGTGCCGGGCGGGTGCGCGAGCTCGCCGGCCGCTGGAAGTCGAATGAGGCGCCGCGACCACCTCCGCGGTGCTTATAAACAGCCGATCCGCTCGGCGGGGGCTATTTTCGGCCACTTGGCTCGTGCGCACGGCCTCCCGGATGTGCCGGGCGGGTGCGCGATCTCGCCGGCCGCTGGAAGTCGAATGAGGCGCCGCGACCACCTCCGCGGTGCTTATAAACAGCCGATCCGCTCGGCGGGGGCTATTTTCGGCCACTTGGCTCGTGCGCACGGCCTCCCGGATGTGCCGGGCGGGTGCGCGAGCTCGCCGGCCGCTGGAAGTCGAATGAGGCGCCGCGACCACCTCCGCGGTGCTTATAAACAGCCGATCCGCTCGGCGGGGGCTATTTTCGGCCACTTGGCTCGTGCGCACGGCCTCCCGGATGTGCCGGGCGGGTGCGCGAGCTCGCCGGCCGCTGGAAGTCGAATGAGGCGCCGCGACCACCTCCGCGGTGCTTATAAACAGCCGATCCGCTCGGCGGGGGCTATTTTCGGCCACTTGGCTCGTGCGCACGGCCTCCCGGATGTGCCGGGCGGGTGCGCGAGCTCGCCGGCCGCTGGAAGTCGAATGAGGCGCCGCGACCACCTCCGCGGTGCTTATAAACAGCCGATCCGCTCGGCGGGGGCTATTTTCGGCCACTTGGCTTGTGCGCACGGCCTCCCGGATGTGCCGGGTGGGTGCGCGAGCTCGCCGGCCGCTGGAAGTCGAATGAGGCGCCGCGACCACCTCCGCGGTGCTTATAAACAGCCGATCCGCTCGGCGGGGGCTATTTTCGGCCACTTGGCTCGTGCGCACGGCCTCCCGGATGTGCCGGGCGGGTGCGCGAGCTTGCCGGCCGCTGGAAGTCGAATGAGGCGCCGCGACCACCTCCGCGGTGCTTATAAACAGCCGATCCGCTCGGCGGGGGCTATTTTCGGCCACTTGGCTCGTGCGCACGGCCTCCCGGATGTGCCGGGCGGGTGCGCGAGCTCGCCGGCCGCTGGAAGTCGAATGAGGCGCCGCGACCACCTCCGCGGTGCTTATAAACAGCCGATCCGCTCGGCGGGGGCTATTTTCGGCCACTTGGCTTGTGCGCACGGCCTCCCGGATGTGCCGGGCGGGTGCGCGAGCTCGCCGGCCGCTGGAAGTCGAATGAGGCGCCGCGACCACCTCCGCGGTGCTTATAAACAGCCGATCCGCTCGGCGGGGGCTATTTTCGGCCACTTGGCTCGTGCGCACGGCCTCCCGGATGTGCCGGGCGGGTGCGCGGGCTCGCCGGCCGCTGGAAGTCGAATGAGGCGCCGCGACCACCTCCTCGGTGCTTATAAACAGCCGATCCGCTCGGCGGGGGCTATTTTCGGCCACTTGGCTCGTGCGCACGGCCTCCCGGATATGCCGGGCGGGTGCGCGAGCTCGCCGGCCGCTGGAAGTCGAATGAGGCGCCGCGACCACCTCCGCGGTGCTTATAAACAGCCGATCCGCTCGGCGGGGGCTATTTTCGGCCACTTGGCTCGTGCGCACGGCCTCCCGGATGTGCCGGGCGGGTGCGCGAGCTCGCCGGCCGCTGGAAGTCGAATGAGGCGCCGCGACCACCTCCGCGGTGCTTATAAACAGCCGATCCGCTCGGCGGGGGCTATTTTCGGCCACTTGGCTCGTGCGCACGGCCTCCCGGATGTGCCGGGCGGGTGCGCGAGCTCGCCGCCCGCCGGAAGTCGAATGAGGCGCCGCGACCACCTCCGCGGTGCTTATAAACAGCCGATCCGCTCGGCGGGGGCTATTTTCGGCCACTTGGCTCGTGCTCACGGCCTCCAGGATGTGCCGGGCGGGTGCGCGATCTCGCCGGCCGCTGGAAGTCGAATGAGGCGCCGTGACCACCTCCGCGGTGCTTATAAACCGCCGATCCGCTCGGCGGGGGCTATTTTCGGCCACTTGGCTCGTGCGCACGGCCTCCCGGATGTGCCGGGCGGGTGCGCGAGCTCGCCGGCCGCTGGAAGTCGAATGAGGCGCCGCGACCACCTCCGCGGTGCTTATAAACAGCCGATCCGCTCGGCGGGGGCTATTTTCGGCCACTTGGCTCGTGCGCACGGCCTCCCGGATGTGCCGGGCGGGTGCGCGAGCTCGCCGGCCGCTTGAAGTCGAATGAGGCGCCGCGACCACCTCCGCGGTGCTTATAAACAGCCGATCCGCTCGGCGGGGGCTATTTTCGGCCACTTGGCTCGTGCGCACGGCCTCCCGGATGTGCCGGGCGGGTGCGCGAGCTCGCCGGCCGCTGGAAGTCGAATGAGGCGCCGCGACCACCTCCGCGGTGCTTATAAACAGCCGATCCGCTCGGCGGGGGCTATTTTCGGCCACTTGGCTCGTGCGCACGGCCTCCCGGATGTGCCGGGCGGGTGCGCGAGTTCGCCGGCCGCTGGAAGTCGAATGAGGCGCCGCGACCACCTCCGCGGTGCTTATAAACAGCCGATCCGCTCGGCGGGGGCTATTTTCGGCCACTTGGCTCGTGCGCACGGCCTCCCGGATGTGCCGGGCGGTGCGCGAGCTCGCCGCCCGCCGGAAGTCGAATGAGGCGCCGCGACCACCTCCGCGGTGCTTATAAACAGCCGATCCGCTCGGCGGGGGCTATTTTCGGCCACTTGGCTCGTGCGCACGGCCTCCCGGATGTGCCGGTCGGGTGCGCGAGCTCGCCGGCCGCTGGAAGTCGAATGAGGCGCCGCGACCACCTCCGCGGTGCTTATAAACAGCCGATCCGCTCGGCGGGGGCTATTTTCGGCCACTTGGCTCGTGCGCACGGCCTCCCGGATGTGCCGGGCGGGTGCGCGAGCTCGCTGGCCGCTGGAAGTCGAATGAGGCGCCGCGACCACCTCCGCGGTGCTTATAAACAGCCGATCCGCTCGGCGGGGGCTATTTTCGGCCACTTGGCTCGTGCGCACGGCCTCCCGGATGTGCCGGGCGGGTGCGCGAGCTCGCCGGCCGCTGGAAGTCGAATGAGGCGCCGCGACCACCTCCGCGGTGCTTATAAACAGCCGATCCGCTCGGCGGGGGCTATTTTCGGCCACTTGGCTCGTGCGCACGGCCTCCCGGATGTGCCGGGCGGGTGCGCGGGCTCGCCGGCCGCTGGAAGTCGAATGAGGCGCCGCGACCACCTCCGCGGTGCTTATAAACAGCCGATCCGCTCGGCGGGGGCTATTTTCGGCCACTTGGCTCGTGCGCACGGCCTCCCGGATGTGCCGGGCGGGTGCGCGAGCTCGCCGGCCGCTGGAAGTCGAATGAGGCGCCGCGACCACCTCCGCGGTGCTTATAAACAGCCGATCCGCTCGGCGGGGGCTATTTTCGGCCACTTGGCTCGTGCGCACGGCCTCCCGGATGTGCCGGGCGGGTGCGCGAGCTCGCCGGCCGCTGGAAGTCGAATGAGGCGCCGCGACCACCTCCGCGGTGCTTATAAACAGCCGATCCGCTCGGCGGGCGCTATTTTCGGCCACTTGGCTCGTGCGCACGGCCTCCCGGATGTGCCGGGCGGGTGCGCGAGCTCGCCGGCCGCTGGAAGTCGAATGAGACGCCCGACCACCTCCGCGGTGCTTATAAACAGCCGATCCGCTCGGCGGGGGCTATTTTCGGCCACTTGGCTCGTGCGCACGGCCTCCCGGATGTGCCGGGCGGGTGCGCGAGCTCGCCGGCCGCTGGAAGTCGAATGAGGCGCCGCGACCACCTCCGCGGTGCTTATAAACAGCCGATCCGCTCGGCGGGGGCTATTTTCGGCCACTTGGCTCGTGCGCACGGCCTCCCGGATGTGCCGGGCGGGTGCGCGAGCTCGCCGGCGGCTGGAAGTCCAATGAGGCGCCGCGATCTCCTCCGCGGTGCTTATAAAGTGCCGATCCGCTCGGCTTGGAGCTATTTCCGGCCTCCCGTTGGTGCCGGGCGGCGTGCGCGAGCTCGCCGGCCGCGATCTCCTCCGCGGTGCTTATAAACAGCAGCATGCGCACGGCCTCCCAGAATTTGAACACATTTCGTCAATAAATTTCGCATATTGAATTTTGAAGTTTAATATAATGCAACAATTGAGCTCGACTTATACAAAGGATATATCATAAAATCGTAAATTTCCGTCGAATTTTAGGGGGTCGACTTATACACCGAGTCGACCTGTACACCGGCAAATACGGTAAATACGATTAAATAAAATGATACGACTGGCATAAAAACAAATATAAACCACATAAAAATAAAAGTCACCATTACGTTGAATTATTGGGAGCACCGAGCTTGTTTCTCAGAAACGAGCCGGTCCCATCCAGGCGTAATCGGAGACAATGAAACCCGAAGTGGTTAAGGTTTGTCTTTTAATGCAGGATGCTTGGTCTCCATGTGCCGAAGCAGTTTTGAAGGCTTCATTGGCTCGCTCGCTAGTTTCAGGGGCGATTGTGTCTATAAAATGCAAAATGTTGGGTCACCTCACGGCTTACGGCCATACTACCCTGAGAACGCCCGATCTCGTCCGATCTCGGAAGCTAAGCAGGGTCGGGCCTGGTTAGTACTTGGATGGGAGACCGCCTGGGAATACCAGGTGCTGTAAGCTTTTTCTTTTTCTTATGTGCACTTCAATCGTTTAAGAAGCTATTTTTTACAACACCCATCACGAATGGCATCCGGAAACAGCAAGCCTAATTTAAACTCCGACATTGAAACTATAACACGAGTTTGAAAGCTATATTATGTGGTGACATCCACAGCATTGTAGTTAAATTTTTTACCGCTAGAGAGCAGACTATGTACAGTGAGCATGGCTCCCTGTGAACTCAAAGCAGCAGGCTTGACTTGTAAAAGAACCCAACACAACACTTCCATGAAGTGTTTTTAAACTTTTCAAGGCATTTATTTTGATTCAGCAAAATGCAGGTCGCAACGGCAAATTCGTGCTACCGCATAAAAAGCTGTCAATAACTTTTCATGATAGCCATGTTTCCAGAAAACACCAAAAGCCTTGGAAGAAAGACTGTTTCGGCCCTGGTTGTAAAAAAATCAAAAAAAAAAACAAAAGGGAAGGGTGACCGTCCGGGAATACCAGGTGCTGAAAGCCTTTTTTTTTTTTTTTTTTCCCACGTCAATTGTGAAAGGAAACTTTTACCACAGCCATCAAGTCCCGCCGCTGCTTGGCATGGTTTCAGGGGCGATTGTGTCTATAAAATGAAAAATTCTGAGCGGTCTCACGGCTTACGGCCATACTACCCTGAGAGCGCCCGATCTCGTCCGATCTCGGAGGCTAACCAGGGTCGGGCCTGGTTAGTACTTGGATGGGAGACCGCCTGGGAATACCAGTTACCGTAAGCTTTTTTTTTTTTTTTTTTTTCTTATGTGCACTTCAATCGTTTAAGCCAAGAACTTTTTACAGCACCCATCAAGAATGGCATTCGGAAACTGCAAGCCTAGTTTGAACTCCGACACTGAAACTACAACACGAGTTTAAAACCTACATTGTGCTTCCATGTAGTGTTTTTACCTTTTTCATGACATTTATTTTGATACAGCCAAATGCAGGTTTTGTGCACTTCACTTTTCCGTTGGGCATTCGCGTAGAACCCTATTCCAGTTACGGCCAGATTCTTTTAGACTAGTGGTCCCCAAACTTTCTTGCGCCACGGACCGGCTACGCGTCAGAAATATGTTTGCGGACCTGCCTTTATATATATAAATAAACAATAAATCTATATAGGCGGCTCGGTGGCGCACTGGGTAGCACGTCCGCCTCACAGTTAGGAGGGTGCGGGTTCGATTCCACCTCCGGCCCTCCCTGTGTGGAGTTTGCATGTTCTCCCCGGGCCCGCGTGGGTTTTCTCCGGGCACTCCGGTTTCCTCCCACATTCCAAAAACATGCTTGGTAGGCCGATTGAAGACTCCAAATTGTCCCTAGGTGTGAGTGTGAGTGCGATTGGTTGTCTGTCTCTGTGTGCCCTGCGATTGGCTGGCAACCAGTTCAGGGTGTCCCCCGCCTACTGCCCGATGACGGATGGGATAGGCTCCAGCACGCCCGCGACCCCCGTGGGGACTAAGCGGTTCAGAAAATGGATGGATGGATGGATAAATCTATATAAATAAATACTACATTTATAATAAATATATATAAATAGGATTAAATAAAAGGATACGACTGGCATAAAAACAAATATAAACCACATAAAAATAAAAGTCACCATTACGTTGAATTATTTGGAGCACCGAGCTTGTTTCTCAGAAACGAGCCGGTCCCATCCAGGCGTAATCGGAGACAATGAAACCCAAAGTGGTTAAGGTTTGTCTTTTAATGCAGGATGCTTGGTCTCCATGTGCCGAAGCAGTTTTGAAGGCTTCATTGGCTTGCTCGCTAGTTTCAGGGGCGATTGTGTCTATAAAATGCAAAATGTTGGGTCACCTCACGGCTTACGGCCATACTACCCTGAGAACGCCTGATCTCGTCTGATCTCGGAAGCTAAGCAGGGTCGGGCCTGGTCAGTACTTGGATGGGAGACTGCCTGGGAATACCAGGTGCTGTAAGCTTTTTCTTTTTCTTATGTGCACTTCAAGCTCTTTTTTTTTTTTTTCTTATGTGCACTTCAATCGTTTAAGCCAAGAACTTTTTACAGCACCCATCACGAATGGCATTCGGAAACTGCAAGCCTAGTTTGAACTCCGACACTGAAACTACAACACGAGTTAAAAACCTCTATGTACAGTGAATAAAGAGCATGGCTCCCTGTGAACTCAAAGCAGCAGTCTTTACTTGTAAAAGAACCCAGCACAACACATTGCGCTTCCATGTAGTGTTTTTACCTTTTTCATGACATTTATTTTGATACAGCCAAATGCAGGTTTTGTGCACTTCA
>NC_090864.1:97500-122500 GCF_024217435.2 Syngnathus scovelli | reverse complement strand
CCGCGACCACCTCCGCGGTGCTTATAAACAGCCGATCCGCTCGGCGGGGGCTATTTTCGGCCACTTGGCTCGTGCGCACGGCCTCCCGGATGTGCCGGGCGGGTGCGCGAGCTCGCCGGCCGCTGGAAGTCGAATGAGGCGCCGCGACCACCTCCGCGGTGCTTATAAACAACCGATCCGCTCGGCGGGGGCTATTTTCGGCCACTTGGCTCGTGCGCACGGCCTCCCGGATGTGCCGGGCGGGTGCGCGAGCTCGCCGGCCGCTGGAAGTCGAATGAGGCGCCGCGACCACCTCCGCGGTGCTTATAAACAGCCGATCCGCTCGGCGGGGGCTATTTTCGGCCACTTGGCTCGTGCGCACGGCCTCCCGGATGTGCCGGGCGGGTGCGCGAGCTCGCCGGCCGCTGGAAGTCGAATGAGGCGCCGCGACCACCTCCGCGGTGCTTATAAACAGCCGATCCGCTCGGCGGGGGCTATTTTCGGCCACTTGGCTTGTGCGCACGGCCTCCCGGATGTGCCGGGTGGGTGCGCGAGCTCGCCGGCCGCTGGAAGTCGAATGAGGCGCCGCGACCACCTCCGCGGTGCTTATAAACAGCCGATCCGCTCGGCGGGGGCTATTTTCGGCCACTTGGCTCGTGCGCACGGCCTCCCGGATGTGCCGGGCGGGTGCGCGAGCTTGCCGGCCGCTGGAAGTCGAATGAGGCGCCGCGACCACCTCCGCGGTGCTTATAAACAGCCGATCCGCTCGGCGGGGGCTATTTTCGGCCACTTGGCTCGTGCGCACGGCCTCCCGGATGTGCCGGGCGGGTGCGCGAGCTCGCCGGCCGCTGGAAGTCGAATGAGGCGCCGCGACCACCTCCGCGGTGCTTATAAACAGCCGATCCGCTCGGCGGGGGCTATTTTCGGCCACTTGGCTTGTGCGCACGGCCTCCCGGATGTGCCGGGCGGGTGCGCGAGCTCGCCGGCCGCTGGAAGTCGAATGAGGCGCCGCGACCACCTCCGCGGTGCTTATAAACAGCCGATCCGCTCGGCGGGGGCTATTTTCGGCCACTTGGCTCGTGCGCACGGCCTCCCGGATGTGCCGGGCGGGTGCGCGGGCTCGCCGGCCGCTGGAAGTCGAATGAGGCGCCGCGACCACCTCCTCGGTGCTTATAAACAGCCGATCCGCTCGGCGGGGGCTATTTTCGGCCACTTGGCTCGTGCGCACGGCCTCCCGGATATGCCGGGCGGGTGCGCGAGCTCGCCGGCCGCTGGAAGTCGAATGAGGCGCCGCGACCACCTCCGCGGTGCTTATAAACAGCCGATCCGCTCGGCGGGGGCTATTTTCGGCCACTTGGCTCGTGCGCACGGCCTCCCGGATGTGCCGGGCGGGTGCGCGAGCTCGCCGGCCGCTGGAAGTCGAATGAGGCGCCGCGACCACCTCCGCGGTGCTTATAAACAGCCGATCCGCTCGGCGGGGGCTATTTTCGGCCACTTGGCTCGTGCGCACGGCCTCCCGGATGTGCCGGGCGGGTGCGCGAGCTCGCCGCCCGCCGGAAGTCGAATGAGGCGCCGCGACCACCTCCGCGGTGCTTATAAACAGCCGATCCGCTCGGCGGGGGCTATTTTCGGCCACTTGGCTCGTGCTCACGGCCTCCAGGATGTGCCGGGCGGGTGCGCGATCTCGCCGGCCGCTGGAAGTCGAATGAGGCGCCGTGACCACCTCCGCGGTGCTTATAAACCGCCGATCCGCTCGGCGGGGGCTATTTTCGGCCACTTGGCTCGTGCGCACGGCCTCCCGGATGTGCCGGGCGGGTGCGCGAGCTCGCCGGCCGCTGGAAGTCGAATGAGGCGCCGCGACCACCTCCGCGGTGCTTATAAACAGCCGATCCGCTCGGCGGGGGCTATTTTCGGCCACTTGGCTCGTGCGCACGGCCTCCCGGATGTGCCGGGCGGGTGCGCGAGCTCGCCGGCCGCTTGAAGTCGAATGAGGCGCCGCGACCACCTCCGCGGTGCTTATAAACAGCCGATCCGCTCGGCGGGGGCTATTTTCGGCCACTTGGCTCGTGCGCACGGCCTCCCGGATGTGCCGGGCGGGTGCGCGAGCTCGCCGGCCGCTGGAAGTCGAATGAGGCGCCGCGACCACCTCCGCGGTGCTTATAAACAGCCGATCCGCTCGGCGGGGGCTATTTTCGGCCACTTGGCTCGTGCGCACGGCCTCCCGGATGTGCCGGGCGGGTGCGCGAGTTCGCCGGCCGCTGGAAGTCGAATGAGGCGCCGCGACCACCTCCGCGGTGCTTATAAACAGCCGATCCGCTCGGCGGGGGCTATTTTCGGCCACTTGGCTCGTGCGCACGGCCTCCCGGATGTGCCGGGCGGTGCGCGAGCTCGCCGCCCGCCGGAAGTCGAATGAGGCGCCGCGACCACCTCCGCGGTGCTTATAAACAGCCGATCCGCTCGGCGGGGGCTATTTTCGGCCACTTGGCTCGTGCGCACGGCCTCCCGGATGTGCCGGTCGGGTGCGCGAGCTCGCCGGCCGCTGGAAGTCGAATGAGGCGCCGCGACCACCTCCGCGGTGCTTATAAACAGCCGATCCGCTCGGCGGGGGCTATTTTCGGCCACTTGGCTCGTGCGCACGGCCTCCCGGATGTGCCGGGCGGGTGCGCGAGCTCGCTGGCCGCTGGAAGTCGAATGAGGCGCCGCGACCACCTCCGCGGTGCTTATAAACAGCCGATCCGCTCGGCGGGGGCTATTTTCGGCCACTTGGCTCGTGCGCACGGCCTCCCGGATGTGCCGGGCGGGTGCGCGAGCTCGCCGGCCGCTGGAAGTCGAATGAGGCGCCGCGACCACCTCCGCGGTGCTTATAAACAGCCGATCCGCTCGGCGGGGGCTATTTTCGGCCACTTGGCTCGTGCGCACGGCCTCCCGGATGTGCCGGGCGGGTGCGCGGGCTCGCCGGCCGCTGGAAGTCGAATGAGGCGCCGCGACCACCTCCGCGGTGCTTATAAACAGCCGATCCGCTCGGCGGGGGCTATTTTCGGCCACTTGGCTCGTGCGCACGGCCTCCCGGATGTGCCGGGCGGGTGCGCGAGCTCGCCGGCCGCTGGAAGTCGAATGAGGCGCCGCGACCACCTCCGCGGTGCTTATAAACAGCCGATCCGCTCGGCGGGGGCTATTTTCGGCCACTTGGCTCGTGCGCACGGCCTCCCGGATGTGCCGGGCGGGTGCGCGAGCTCGCCGGCCGCTGGAAGTCGAATGAGGCGCCGCGACCACCTCCGCGGTGCTTATAAACAGCCGATCCGCTCGGCGGGCGCTATTTTCGGCCACTTGGCTCGTGCGCACGGCCTCCCGGATGTGCCGGGCGGGTGCGCGAGCTCGCCGGCCGCTGGAAGTCGAATGAGACGCCCGACCACCTCCGCGGTGCTTATAAACAGCCGATCCGCTCGGCGGGGGCTATTTTCGGCCACTTGGCTCGTGCGCACGGCCTCCCGGATGTGCCGGGCGGGTGCGCGAGCTCGCCGGCCGCTGGAAGTCGAATGAGGCGCCGCGACCACCTCCGCGGTGCTTATAAACAGCCGATCCGCTCGGCGGGGGCTATTTTCGGCCACTTGGCTCGTGCGCACGGCCTCCCGGATGTGCCGGGCGGGTGCGCGAGCTCGCCGGCGGCTGGAAGTCCAATGAGGCGCCGCGATCTCCTCCGCGGTGCTTATAAAGTGCCGATCCGCTCGGCTTGGAGCTATTTCCGGCCTCCCGTTGGTGCCGGGCGGCGTGCGCGAGCTCGCCGGCCGCGATCTCCTCCGCGGTGCTTATAAACAGCAGCATGCGCACGGCCTCCCAGAATTTGAACACATTTCGTCAATAAATTTCGCATATTGAATTTTGAAGTTTAATATAATGCAACAATTGAGCTCGACTTATACAAAGGATATATCATAAAATCGTAAATTTCCGTCGAATTTTAGGGGGTCGACTTATACACCGAGTCGACCTGTACACCGGCAAATACGGTAAATACGATTAAATAAAATGATACGACTGGCATAAAAACAAATATAAACCACATAAAAATAAAAGTCACCATTACGTTGAATTATTGGGAGCACCGAGCTTGTTTCTCAGAAACGAGCCGGTCCCATCCAGGCGTAATCGGAGACAATGAAACCCGAAGTGGTTAAGGTTTGTCTTTTAATGCAGGATGCTTGGTCTCCATGTGCCGAAGCAGTTTTGAAGGCTTCATTGGCTCGCTCGCTAGTTTCAGGGGCGATTGTGTCTATAAAATGCAAAATGTTGGGTCACCTCACGGCTTACGGCCATACTACCCTGAGAACGCCCGATCTCGTCCGATCTCGGAAGCTAAGCAGGGTCGGGCCTGGTTAGTACTTGGATGGGAGACCGCCTGGGAATACCAGGTGCTGTAAGCTTTTTCTTTTTCTTATGTGCACTTCAATCGTTTAAGAAGCTATTTTTTACAACACCCATCACGAATGGCATCCGGAAACAGCAAGCCTAATTTAAACTCCGACATTGAAACTATAACACGAGTTTGAAAGCTATATTATGTGGTGACATCCACAGCATTGTAGTTAAATTTTTTACCGCTAGAGAGCAGACTATGTACAGTGAGCATGGCTCCCTGTGAACTCAAAGCAGCAGGCTTGACTTGTAAAAGAACCCAACACAACACTTCCATGAAGTGTTTTTAAACTTTTCAAGGCATTTATTTTGATTCAGCAAAATGCAGGTCGCAACGGCAAATTCGTGCTACCGCATAAAAAGCTGTCAATAACTTTTCATGATAGCCATGTTTCCAGAAAACACCAAAAGCCTTGGAAGAAAGACTGTTTCGGCCCTGGTTGTAAAAAAATCCAAAAAAAAAAACAAAAGGGAAGGGTGACCGTCCGGGAATACCAGGTGCTGAAAGCCTTTTTTTTTTTTTTTTTTCCCACGTCAATTGTGAAAGGAAACTTTTACCACAGCCATCAAGTCCCGCCGCTGCTTGGCATGGTTTCAGGGGCGATTGTGTCTATAAAATGAAAAATTCTGAGCGGTCTCACGGCTTACGGCCATACTACCCTGAGAGCGCCCGATCTCGTCCGATCTCGGAGGCTAAGCAGGGTCGGGCCTGGTTAGTACTTGGATGGGAGACCGCCTGGGAATACCAGTTACCGTAAGCTTTTTTTTTTTTTTTTTTTTTATTATGTGCACTTCAATCGTTTAAGCCAAGAACTTTTTACAGCACACATCAAGAATGGCATTCGGAAACTGCAAGCCTAGTTTGAACTCCGACACTGAAACTACAACACGAGTTTAAAACCTACATTGTGCTTCCATGTAGTGTTTTTACCTTTTTCATGACATTTATTTTGATACAGCCAAATGCAGGTTTTGTGCACTTCACTTTTCCGTTGGGCATTCGCGTAGAACCCTATTCCAGTTACGGCCAGATTCTTTTAGACTAGTGGTCCCCAAACTTTCTTGCGCCACGGACCGGCTACGCGTCAGAAATATGTTTGCGGACCTGCCTTTATATATATAAATAAACAATAAATCTATATAGGCGGCTCGGTGGCGCACTGGGTAGCACGTCCGCCTCACAGTTAGGAGGGTGCGGGTTCGATTCCACCTCCGGCCCTCCCTGTGTGGAGTTTGCATGTTCTCCCCGGGCCCGCGTGGGTTTTCTCCGGGCACTCCGGTTTCCTCCCACATTCCAAAAACATGCTTGGTAGGCCGATTGAAGACTCCAAATTGTCCCTAGGTGTGAGTGTGAGTGCGATTGGTTGTCTGTCTCTGTGTGCCCTGCGATTGGCTGGCAACCAGTTCAGGGTGTCCCCCGCCTACTGCCCGATGACGGATGGGATAGGCTCCAGCACGCCCGCGACCCCCGTGGGGACTAAGCGGTTCAGAAAATGGATGGATGGATGGATAAATCTATATAAATAAATACTACATTTATAATAAATATATATAAATAGGATTAAATAAAAGGATACGACTGGCATAAAAACAAATATAAACCACATAAAAATAAAAGTCACCATTACGTTGAATTATTTGGAGCACCGAGCTTGTTTCTCAGAAACGAGCCGGTCCCATCCAGGCGTAATCGGAGACAATGAAACCCAAAGTGGTTAAGGTTTGTCTTTTAATGCAGGATGCTTGGTCTCCATGTGCCGAAGCAGTTTTGAAGGCTTCATTGGCTTGCTCGCTAGTTTCAGGGGCGATTGTGTCTATAAAATGCAAAATGTTGGGTCACCTCACGGCTTACGGCCATACTACCCTGAGAACGCCTGATCTCGTCTGATCTCGGAAGCTAAGCAGGGTCGGGCCTGGTCAGTACTTGGATGGGAGACTGCCTGGGAATACCAGGTGCTGTAAGCTTTTTCTTTTTCTTATGTGCACTTCAAGCTCTTTTTTTTTTTTTTCTTATGTGCACTTCAATCGTTTAAGCCAAGAACTTTTTACAGCACCCATCACGAATGGCATTCGGAAACTGCAAGCCTAGTTTGAACTCCGACACTGAAACTACAACACGAGTTAAAAACCTCTATGTACAGTGAATAAAGAGCATGGCTCCCTGTGAACTCAAAGCAGCAGTCTTTACTTGTAAAAGAACCCAGCACAACACATTGCGCTTCCATGTAGTGTTTTTACCTTTTTCATGACATTTATTTTGATACAGCCAAATGCAGGTTTTGTGCACTTCACTTTTCCGTTGGGCATTCGCGTAGAACCCTATTCCAGTTACGGCCAGATTCTTTTAGACTAGTGGTCCCCAACCTTTCTTGCGCCACGGACCGGCTACGCGTCAGAAATATTTTTGCGGACCTGCCTTTATATATATAAATAAACAATAAATCTATATAAATAAATACTACATTTATAATAAGTATATATACCGTATTTGCCGGTGTATTGGTCGACCTTTTTCGATCCAAAATCGACCGAAAAAAATCGACCTCGACTTATACACCGAGTCATAAAATTTAACTTCGTATTCATCGCTTCAAATGTGATGGTAACCAAGGCCGTTTCTCATGCATCTCATTGTGCGTTGCACTTAGAAAATTTGAACCGGGCGGCGTGCGCGAGTGCGCGGCCCGCTGGAAGTCGAATGAGGCGCCGCGACCACCTCCGCGGTGCTTATAAACAGCCGATCCGCTCGGCGGGGGCTATTTTCGGCCACTTGGCTCGTGCGCACGGCCTCCCGGATGTGCCGGGCGGGTGCGCGAGCTCGCCGGCCGCTGGAAGTCGAATGAGGCGCCGCGACCACCTCCGCGGTGCTTATAAACAGCCGATCCGCTCGGCGGGGGCTATTTTCGGCCACTTGGCTCGTGCGCACGGCCTCCCGGATGTGCCGGGCGGGTGCGCGAGCTCGCCGGCCGCTGGAAGTCGAATGAGGCGCCGCGACCACCTCCGCGGTGCTTATAAACAGCCGATCCGCTCGGCGGGGACTATTTTCAGCCACTTGGCTCGTGCGCACGGCCTCACGGATGTGCCGGGCGGGTGCGCGAGCTCGCCGGCCGCTGGAAGTCGAATGAGGCGCCGCGACCACCACCGCGGTGCTTATAAACAGCCGATCCGCTCGGCGGGGGCTATTTTCGGCCACTTGGCTCGTGCGCACGGCCTCCCGGATGTGCCGGGCGGGTGCGCGAGCTCGCCGGCCGCTGGAAGTCGAATGAGGCGCCGCGACCACCTCCGCGGTGCTTATAAACAGCCGATCCGCTCGGCGGGGGCTATTTTCGGCCACTTGGCTTGTGCGCACGGCCTCCCGGATGTGCCGGGCGGGTGCGCGAGCTCGCCGGCCGCTGGAAGTCGAATGAGGCGCCGCGACCACCTCCGCGGTGCTTATAAACAGCCGATCCGCTCGGCGGGGGCTATTTTCGGCCACTTGGCTCGTGCGCACGGCCTCCCGGATGTGCCGGGCGGGTGCGCGAGCTCGCCGGCCGCTGGAAGTCGAATGAGGCGCCGCGACCACCTCCGCGGTGCTTATAAACAGCCGATCCGCTCGGCGGGGGCTATTTTCGGCCACTTGGCTCGTGCGCACGGCCTCCCGGATGTGCCGGGCGGGTGCGCGAGCTCGCCGGCCGCTGGAAGTCGAATGAGGCGCCGCGACCACCTCCGCGGTGCTTATAAACAGCCGATCCGCTCGGCGGGGGCTATTTTCGGCCACTTGGCTTGTGCGCACGGCCTCCCGGATGTGCCGGGCGGGTGCGCGAGCTCGCCGGCCGCTGGAAGTCGAATGAGGCGCCGCGACCACCTCCGCGGTGCTTATAAACAGCCGATCCGCTCGGCGGGGGCTATTTTCGGCCACTTGGCTCGTGCGCACGGCCTCCCGGATGTGCCGGGCGGGTGCGCGAGCTCGCCGCCCGCCGGAAGTCGAATGAGGCGCCGCGACCACCTCCGCGGTGCTTATAAACAGCCGATCCGCTCGGCGGGGGCTATTTTCGGCCACTTGGCTCGTGCGCACGGCCTCCCGGATGTGCCGGGCGGGTTCGCGAGCTCGCCGGCCGCTGGAAGTCGAATGAGGCGCCGCGACCACCTCCGCGGTGCTTATAAACAGCCGATCCGCTCGGCGGGGGCTATTTTCGGCCACTTGGCTCGTGCGCACGGCCTCCCGGATGTGCCGGGCGGGTGCGCGAGCTCGCCGGCCGCTGGAAGTCCAATGAGGCGCCGCGATCTCCTCCGCGGTGCTTATAAAGTGCCGATCCGCTCGGCTTGGAGCTGTTTCCGGCCTCCCGTTGGTGCCGGGCGGCGTGCGCGAGCTCGCCGGCCGCGATCTCCTCCGCGGTGCTTATAAACAGCAGCATGCGCACGGCCTCCCAGAATTTGAACACATTTCGTCAATAAATTTCGCATATTGAATTTTGAAGTTTAATATAATGCAACAATTGAGCTCGACTTATACAAAGGATATATCATAAAATCGTAAATTTCCGTCGAATTTTAGGGGGTCGACTTATACACCGAGTCGACCTGTACACCGGCAAATACGGTAAATACGATTAAATAAAATGATACGACTGGCATAAAAACAAATATTAACCACATACAAATAAAAGTCACCATTACGTTGAATTATTGGGAGCACCGAGCTTGTTTCTCAGAAACGAGCCGGTCCCATCCAGGCGTAATCGGAGACAATGAAACCCGAAGTGGTTAAGGTTTGTCTTTTAATGCAGGATGCTTGGTCTCCATGTGCCGAAGCAGTTTTGAAGGCTTCATTGGCTCGCTCGCTAGTTTCAGGGGCGATTGTGTCTATAAAATGCAAAATGTTGGGTCACCTCACGGCTTACGGCCATACTACCCTGAGAACGCCCGATCTCGTCCGATCTCGGAAGCTAAGCAGGGTCGGGCCTGGTTAGTACTTGGATGGGAGACCGCCTGGGAATACCAGGTGCTGTAAGCTTTTTCTTTTTCTTATGTGCACTTCAATCGTTTAAGAAGCTATTTTTTACAACACCCATCACGAATGGCATCCGGAAACAGCAAGCCTAATTTAAACTCCGACATTGAAACTATAACACGAGTTTGAAAGCTATATTATGTGGTGACATCCACAGCATTGTAGTTAAATTTTTTACCGCTAGAGAGCAGACTATGTACAGTGAGCATGGCTCCCTGTGAACTCAAAGCAGCAGGCTTGACTTGTAAAAGAACCCAACACAACACTTCCATGAAGTGTTTTTAAACTTTTCAAGGCATTTATTTTGATTCAGCAAAATGCAGGTCGCAACGGCAAATTCGTGCTACCGCATAAAAAGCTGTCAATGACTTTTCATGATAGCCATGTTTCCAGAAAACACCAAAAGCCTTGGAAGAAAGACTGTTTCGGCCCTGGTTGTAAAAAAATCAAAAAAAAAACAAAAGGGAAGGGTGACCGTCCGGGAATACCAGGTGGTGAAAGACTTTTTTTTTTTTTTTTTTCCCACGTCAATTGTGAAAGGAAACTTTTACCACAGCCATCAAGTCCCGCCGCTGCTTGGCATGGTTTCAGGGGCGATTGTGTCTATAAAATGAAAAATTCTGAGCGGTCTCACGGCTTACGGCCATACTACCCTGAGAGCGCCCGATCTCGTCCGATCTCAGAGGCTAAGCAGGGTCGGGCCTGGTTAGTACTTGGATGGGAGACCGCCTGGGAATACCAGTTACCGTAAGCTTTTTTTTTTTTTTTTTTTCTTATGTGCACTTCAATCGTTTAAGCCAAGAACTTTTTACAGCACCCATCAAGAATGGCATTCGGAAACTGCAAGCCTAGTTTGAACTCCGACACTGAAACTACAACACGAGTTTAAAACCTACATTGTGCTTCCATGTAGTGTTTTTACCTTTTTCATGACATTTATTTTGATACAGCCAAATGCAGGTTTTGTGCACTTCACTTTTCCGTTGGGCATTCGCGTAGAACCCTATTCCAGTTACGGCCAGATTCTTTTAGACTAGTGGTCCCCAAACTTTCTTGCGCCACGGACCGGCTACGCGTCAGAAATATTTTTGCGGACCTGCCTTTATATATATAAATAAACAATAAATCTATATAGGCGGCTCGGTGGCGCACTGGGTAGCACGTCCGCCTCACAGTTAGGAGGGTGCGGGTTCGATTCCACCTCCGGCCCTCCCTGTGTGGAGTTTGCATGTTCTCCCCGGGCCCGCGTGGGTTTTCTCCGGGCACTCCGGTTTCCTCCCACATTCCAAAAACATGCTTGGTAGGCCGATTGAAGACTCCAAATTGTCCCTAGGTGTGAGTGTGAGTGCGATTGGTTGTCTGTCTCTGTGTGCCCTGCGATTGGCTGGCAACCAGTTCAGGGTGTCCCCCGCCTACTGCCCGATGACGGCTGGGATAGGCTCCAGCACGCCCGCGACCCCCGTGGGGACTAAGTGGTTCAGAAAATGGATGGATGGATGGATGGATGGATAAATCTATATAAATAAATACTACATTTATAATAAATATATATAAATAGGATTAAATAAAAGGATACGACTGGCATAAAAACAAATATAAACCACATAAAAATAAAAGTCACCATTACGTTGAATTATTTGGAGCACCGAGCTTGTTTCTCAGAAACGAGCCGGTCCCATCCAGGCGTAATCGGAGACAATGAAACCCAAAGTGGTTAAGGTTTGTCTTTTAATGCAGGATGCGTGGTCTCCATGTGCCGAAGCAGTTTTGAAGGCTTCATTGGCTTGCTCGCTAGTTTCAGGGGCGATTGTGTCTATAAAATGCAAAATGTTGGGTCACCTCACGGCTTACGGCCATACTACCCTGAGAACGCCTGATCTCGTCTGATCTCGGAAGCTAAGCAGGGTCGGGCCTGGTCAGTACTTGGATGGGAGACTGCCTGGGAATACCAGGTGCTGTAAGCTTTTTCTTTTTCTTATGTGCACTTCAAGCTCTTTTTTTTTTTTTTCTTATGTGCACTTCAATCGTTTAAGCCAAGAACTTTTTACAGCACCCATCACGAATGGCATTCGGAAACTGTAAGCCTAGTTTGAACTCCGACACTGAAACTACAACACGAGTTAAAAACCTCTATGTACAGTGAATAAAGAGCATGGCTCCCTGTGAACTCAAAGCAGCAGTCTTTACTTGTAAAAGAACCCAGCACAACACATTGCGCTTCCATGTAGTGTTTTTACCTTTTTCATGACATTTATTTTGATACAGCCAAATGCAGGTTTTGTGCACTTCACTTTTCCGTTGGGCATTCGCGTAGAACCCTATTCCAGTTACGGCCAGATTCTTTTAGACTAGTGGTCCCCAACCTTTCTTGCGCCACGGACCGGCTACGCGTCAGAAATATTTTTGCGGACCTGCCTTTATATATATAAATAAACAATAAATCTATATAAATAAATACTACATTTATAATAAGTATATATACCGTATTTGCCGGTGTATTGGTCGACCTTTTTCGATCCAAAATCGACCGAAAAAAATCGACCTCGACTTATACACCGAGTCATAAAATTTAACTTCGTATTCATCGCTTCAAATGTGATGGTAACCAAGGCCGTTTCTCATGCATCTCATTGTGCGTTGCACTTAGAAAATTTGAACCGGGCGGCGTGCGCGAGTGCGCGGCCCGCTGGAAGTCGAATGAGGCGCCGCGACCACCTCCGCGGTGCTTATAAACAGCCGATCCGCTCGGCGGGGGCTATTTTCGGCCACTTGGCTCGTGCGCACGGCCTCCCGGATGTGCCGGGCGGGTGCGCGAGCTCGCCGGCCGCTGGAAGTCGAATGAGGCGCCGCGACCACCTCCGCGGTGCTTATAAACAGCCGATCCGCTCGGCGGGGGCTATTTTCGGCCACTTGGCTCGTGCGCACGGCCTCCCGGATGTGCCGGGCGGGTGCGCGAGCTCGCCGGCGGCTGGAAGTCGAATGAGGCGCCGCGACCACCTCCGCGGTGCTTATAAACAGCCGATCCGCTCGGCGGGGACTATTTTCGGCCACTTGGCTCGTGCGCACGGCCTCCCGGATGTGCCGGGCGGGTGCGCGAGCTCGCCGGCCGCTGGAAGTCGAATGAGGCGCCGCGACCACCACCGCGGTGCTTATAAACAGCCGATCCGCTCGGCGGGGGCTATTTTCGGCCACTTGGCTCGTGCGCACGGCCTCCCGGATGTGCCGGGCGGGTGCGCGAGCTCGCCGGCCGCTGGAAGTCGAATGAGGCGCCGCGACCACCTCCGCGGTGCTTATAAACAGCCGATTCGCTCGGCGGGGGCTATTTTCGGCCACTTGGCTCGTGCGCACGGCCTCCCGGATGTGCCGGGCGGGTGCGCGATCTCGCCGGCCGCTGGAAGTCGAATGAGGCGCCGCGACCACCTCCGCGGTGCTTATAAACAGCCGATCCGCTCGGCGGGGGCTATTTTCGGCCACTTGGCTCGTGCGCACGGCCTCCCGGATGTGCCGGGCGGGTGCGCGAGCTCGCCGGCCGCTGGAAGTCGAATGAGGCGCCGCGACCACCTCCGCGGTGCTTATAAACTGCCGATCCGCTCGGCGGGGGCTATTTTCGGCCACTTGGCTCGTGCGCACGGCCTCCCGGATGTGCCGGGCGGGTGCGCGAGCTCGCCGGCCGCTGGAAGTCGAATGAGGCGCCGCGACCACCTCCGCGGTGCTTATAAACAGCCGATCCGCTCGGCGGGGGCTATTTTCGGCCACTTGGCTCGTGCGCACGGCCTCCCGGATGTGCCGGGCGGGTGCGCGAGCTCGCCGGCCGCTGGAAGTCGAATGAGGCGCCGCGATCTCCTCCGCGGTGCTTATAAAGTGCCGATCCGCTCGGCTTGGAGCTATTTCCGGCCTCCCGTTGGTGCCGGGCGGCGTGCGCGAGCTCGCCGGCCGCGATCTCCTCCGCGGTGCTTATAAACAGCAGCATGCGCACGGCCTCCCAGAATTTGAACACATTTCGTCAATAAATTTCGCATATTGAATTTTGAAGTTTAATATAATGCAACAATTGAGCTCGACTTATACAAAGGATATATCATAAAATCGTAAATTTCCGTCGAATTTTAGGGGGTCGACTTATACACCGAGTCGACCTGTACACCGGCAAATACGGTAAATACGATTAAATAAAATGATACGACTGGCATAAAAACAAATATAAACCACATAAAAATAAAAGTCACCATTACGTTGAATTATTGGGAGCACCGAGCTTGTTTCTCAGAAACGAGCCGGTCCCATCCAGGCGTAATCGGAGACAATGAAACCCGAAGTGGTTAAGGTTTGTCTTTTAATGCAGGATGCTTGGTCTCCATGTGCCGAAGCAGTTTTGAAGGCTTCATTGGCTCGCTCGCTAGTTTCAGGGGCGATTGTGTCTATAAAATGCAAAATGTTGGGTCACCTCACGACTTACGGCCATACTACCCTGAGAACGCCCGATCTCGTCCGATCTCGGAAGCTAAGCAGGGTCGGGCCTGGTTAGTACTTGGATGGGAGACCGCCTGGGAATACCAGGTGCTGTAAGCTGTTTCTTTTTCTTATGTGCACTTCAATCGTTTAAGAAGCTATTTTTTACAACACCCATCACGAATGGCATCCGGAAACAGCAAGCCTAATTTAAACTCCGACATTGAAACTATAACACGAGTTTGAAAGCTATATTATGTGGTGACATCCACAGCATTGTAGTTAAATTTTTTACCGCTAGAGAGCAGACTATGTACAGTGAGCATGGCTCCCTGTGAACTCAAAGCAGCAGGCTTGACTTGTAAAAGAACCCAACACAACACTTCCATGAAGTGTTTTTAAACTTTTCAAGGCATTTATTTTGATTCAGCAAATTGCAGGTCGCAACGGCAAATTCGTGCTACCGCATAAAAAGCTGTCAATAACTTTTCATGATAGCCATGTTTCCAGAAAACACCAAAAGCCTTGGAAGAAAGCCTGTTTCGGCCCTGGTTGTAAAAAAAACAAAAAAAAAAACAAAAGGGAAGGGTGACCGTCCGGGAATACCAGGTGCTGAAAGCCTTTTTTTTTTTTTTTTTTCCCACGTCAATTGTGAAAGGAAACTTTTACCACAGCCATCAAGTCCCGCCGCTGCTTGGCATGGTTTCAGGGGCGATTGTGTCTATAAAATGAAAAATTCTGAGCGGTCTCACGGCTTACGGCCATACTACCCTGAGAGCGCCCGATCTCGTCCGATCTCGGAGGCTAAGCAGGGTCGGGCCTGGTAAGTACTTGGATGGGACACCGCCTGGGAATACCATTTACCGTAAGCTTTTTTTTTTTTTTTTTTTTTTTCTTATGTGCACTTCAATCGTTTAAGCCAAGAACTTTTTACAGCACCCATCACGAATGGCATTCGGAAACTGCAAGCCTAGTTTGAACTCCGACACTGAAACTACAACACGAGTTTAAAACCTACATTGTGTGGCGACAGCCATAGCATTGCAGTTCACGTTTTTACCGCTAGAGGACAGACTATGTACAGTGAATAAAGAGCATGGCTCCCTGTGAACTCAAAGCAGCAGTCTTTACTTGTAAAAGAACCCAGCACAACACATTGCGCTTCCATGTAGTGTTTTTACCTTTTTCATGACATTTATTTTGATACAGCCAAATGCAGGTTTTGTGCACTTCACTTTTCCGTTGGGCATTCGCGTAGAACCCTATTCCAGTTACGGCCAGATTCTTTTAGACTAGTGGTCCCCAAACTTTCTTGCGCCACGGACCGGCTACGCGTCAGAAATATTTTTGCGGACCTGCCTTTATATATATAAATAAACAATAAATCTATATAAATAAATACTACATTTATAATAAATATATATAAATAGGATTAAATAAAATGATACGACTGGCATAAAAACAAATATAAACCACATAAAAATAAAAGTCACCATTACGTTGAATTATTGGGAGCACCGAGCTTGTTTCTCAGAAACGAGCCGGTCCCATCCAGGCGTAATCGGAGACAATGAAACCCGAAGTGGTTAAGGTTTGTTTTTTAATGCAGGATGCTTGGTCTCCATGTGCCGAAGCAGTTTTGAAGGCTTCATTGGCTCGCTCGCTAGTTTCAGGGGCGATTGTGTCTATAAAATGCAAAATGTTGGGTCACCTCACGGCTTACGGCCATACTACCCTGAGAACGCCCGATCTCGTCTGATCTCGGAAGCTAAGCAGGGTCGGGCCTGGTTAGTACTTGGATGGGAGACCGCCTGGGAATACCAGGTGCTGTAAGCTTTTTCTTTTTCTTATGTGCACTTCAATCGTTTAAGAAGCTATTTTTTACAACACCCATCACGAATGGCATCCGGAAACAGCAAGCCTAATTTAAACTCCGACATTGAAACTATAACACGAGTTTGAAAGCTATATTATGTGGTGACATCCACAGCATTGTAGTTAAATTTTTTACCGCTAGAGAGCAGACTATGTACAGTGAGCAGGGCTCCCTGTGAACTCAAAGCAGCAGGCTTGACTTGTAAAAGAACCCAACACAACACTTCCATGAAGTAATTGTACTAAGTTCATTTTGTTTTTCCTTATTTAATCACTTCACTGGTTTCTTTTATATCAAACAAATTGTTTTAGGTTATTCACCTGACATGTTGATCCATCAGCTGATAAAGACGCGTCACCATCACATCTGTGACACTCTGATGAAGGCGGAAGAAACCGCCGAAACATGTCAGGTGAATAACCTAAAACAATTTGTTTGATATAAAAGAAACCAGTGAAGTGACTTCCATGAAGTGTTTTTAAACTTTTCAAGGCATTTATTTTGATTCAGCAAAATGCAGGTCGCAACGGCAAATTCGTGCTACCGCATAAAAAGCTGTCAATAACTTTTCATGATAGCCATGTTTCCAGAAAACACCAAAAGCCTTGGAAGAAAGCCTGTTTCGGCCCTGGTTGTAAAAAAAACAAAAAAAAAACAAAAGGGAAGGGTGACCGTCCGGGAATACCAGGTGCTGAAAGCCTTTTTTTTTTTTTTTTCCCACGTCAATTGTGAAAGGAAACTTTTACCACAGCCATCAAGTCCCGCCGCTGCTTGGCATGGTTTCAGGGGCGATTGTGTCTATAAAATGAAAAATTCTGAGCGGTCTCACGGCTTACGGCAATACTACCCTGAGAGCGCCCGCTCTCGTCCGACCTCGGAGGCTAAGCAGGGTTGGACCTGGTTAGTACTTGGATGGGAGACCGCCTGGGAATACCAGTTACTGTAAGCTTTTTTTTTTTTTTCTTATGTGCACTTCAATCGTTTAAGCCAAGAACTTTTTACAGCACCCATCACGAATGGCATTCGGAAACTGCAAGCCTAGTTTGAACTCCGACACTGAAACTACAACACGAGTTTAAAACCTACATTGTGTGGCGACAGCCATAGCATTGCAGTTCACGTTTTTACCGCTAGAGGACAGACTATGTACAGTGAATAAAGAGCATGGCTCCCTGTGAACTCAAAGCAGCAGTCTTTACTTGTAAAAGAACCCAGCACAACACATTGCGCTTCCATGTAGTGTTTTTACCTTTTTCATGACATTTATTTTGATACAGCCAAATGCAGGTTTTGTGCACTTCACTTTTCCGTTGGGCATTCGCGTAGAACCCTATTCCAGTTACGGCCAGATTCTTTTAGACTAGTGGTCCCCAAACTTTCTTGCGCCACGGACCGGCTACGCGTCAGAAATATTTTTGCGGACCTGCCTTTATATATATAAATAAACAATAAATCTATATAAATAAATACTACATTTATAATAAATATATATAAATAGGATTAAATAAAATGATACGACTGGCATAAAAACAAATATAAACCACATAAAAATAAAAGTCACCATTACGTTGAATTATTGGGAGCACCGAGCTTGTTTCTCAGAAACGAGCCGGTCCCATCCAGGCGTAATCGGAGACAATGAAACCCGAAGTGGTTAAGGTTTGTCTTTTAATGCAGGATGCTTGGTCTCCATGTGCCGAAGCAGTTTTGAAGGCTTCATTGGCTTGCTCGCTAGTTTCAGGGGCGATTGTGTCTATAAAATGCAAAATGTTGGGTCACCTCACGGCTTACGGCCATACTACCCTGAGAACCCCTGATCTCGTCTTATCTTGGAAGCTAAGCAGGGTCGGGCCTGGTTAGTACTTGGATGGGAGACTGCCTGGGAATACCAGGTGCTGTAAGCTTTTTCTTTTTCTTATGTGCACTTCAAGCTCTTTTTTTTTTTTTCTTTTTTCTTATGTGCACTTCAATCGTTTAAGCCAAGACCTTTTTACAACACCCATCACGAATGGCATTCGGAAACTGCAAGCCTAGTTTGAACTCCGACACTGAAACTACAACACGAGTTCAAAACCTCTATGTACAGTGAATAAAGAGCATGGCTCCCTGTGAACTCAAAGCAGCAGTCTTTACTTGTAAAAGAACCCAGCACAACACATTGCGCTTCCATGTAGTGTTTTTACCTTTTTCATGACATTTATTTTGATACAGCCAAATGCAGGTTTTGTGCACTTCACTTTTCCGTTGGGCATTCGCGTAGAACCCTATTCCAGTTACGGCCAGATTCTTTTAGACTAGTGGTCCCCAACCTTTCTTGCGCCACGGACCGGCTACGCGTCAGAAATATTTTTGCGGACCTGCCTTTATATATATAAATAAACAATAAATCAATATAAATAAATACTACATTTATAATAAGTATATATACCGTATTTGCCGGTGTATTGGTCGACCTTTTTCGATCCAAAATCGACCGAAAAAAATCGACCTCGACTTATACACCGAGTCATAAAATTTAACTTCGTATTCATCGCTTCAAATGTGATGGTAACCAAGGCCGTTTCTCATGCATCTCATTGTGCGTTGCACTTAGAAAATTTGAACCGGGCGGCGTGCGCGAGTGCGCGGCCCGCTGGAAGTCGAATGAGGCGCCGCGACCACCTCCGCGGTGCTTATAAACCGCCGATCCGCTCGGCGGGGGCTATTTTCGGCCACTTGGCTCGTGCGCACGGCCTCCCGGATGTGCCGGGCGGGTGCGCGAGCTCGCCGGCCGCTGGAAGTCGAATGAGGCGCCGCGACCACCTCCGCGGTGCTTATAAACAGCCGATCCGCTCGGCGGGGGCTATTTTCGGCCACTTGGCTCGTGCGCACGGCCTCCCGGATGTGCCGGGCGGGTGCGCGAGCTCGCCGGCCGCTGGAAGTCGAATGAGGCGCCGCGACCACCTCCGCGGTGCTTATAAACAGCCGATCCGCTCGGCGGGGGCTATTTTCGGCCACTTGGCTCGTGCGCACGGCCTCCCGGATGTGCCGGGCGGGTGCGCGAGCTCGCCGGCCGCTGGAAGTCGAATGAGGCGCCGCGACCACCTCCGCGGTGCTTATAAACAGCCGATCCGCTCGGCGGGGGCTATTTTCGGCCACTTGGCTCGTGCGCACGGCCTCCCGGATGTGCCGGGCGGGTGCGCGAGCTCGCCGGCCGCTGTAAGTCGAATGAGGCGCCGCGACCACCTCCGCGGTGCTTATAAACAGCCGATCCGCTCGGCGGGGGCTATTTTCGGCCACTTGGCTCGTGCGCACGGCCTCCCGGATGTGCCGGGCGGGTGCGCGAGCTCGCCGGCCGCTGGAAGTCGAATGAGGCGCCGCGACCACCTCCGCGGTGCTTATAAACAGCCGATCCGCTCGGCGGGGGCTATTTTCGGCCACTTGGCTCGTGCGCACGGCCTCCCGGATGTGCCGGGCGGGTGCGCGAGCTCGCCGCCCGCCGGAAGTCGAATGAGGCGCCGCGACCACCTCCGCGGTGCTTATAAACAGCCGATCCGCTCGGCGGGGGCTATTTTCGGCCACTTGGCTCGTGCGCACGGCCTCCCGGATGTGCCGGGCGGGTGCGCGAGCTCGCCGGCCGCTGGAAGTCGAATGAGGCGCCGCGACCACCTCCGCGGTGCTTATAAACAGCCGATCCGCTCGGCGGGGGCTATTTTCGGCCACTTGGCTCGTGCGCACGGCCTCCCGGATGTGCCGGGCGGGTGCGCGATCTCGCCGGCCGCTGGAAGTCGAATGAGGCGCCGCGACCACCTCCGCGGTGCTTATAAACAGCCGATCCGCTCGGCGGGGGCTATTTTCGGCCACTTGGCTCGTGCGCACGGCCTCCCGGATGTGACGGGCGGGTGCGCGAGCTCGCCGGCCGCTGGAAGTCGAATGAGGCGCCGCGACCACCTCCGCGGTGCTTATAAACAGCCGATCCGCTCGGCGGGGGCTATTTTCGGCCACTTGGCTCGTGCGCACGGCCTCCCGGATGTGCCGGGCGGGTGCGCGAGCTCGCCGCCCGCCGGAAGTCGAATGAGGCGCCGCGACCACCTCCGCGGTGCTTATAAACAGCCGATCCGCTCGGCGGGGGCTATTTTCGGCCACTTGGCTCGTGCGCACGGCCTCCCGGATGTGCCGGGCGGGTGCGCGAGCTCGCCGGCCGCTGGAAGTCGAATGAGGCGCCGCGACCACCTCCGCGGTGCTTATAAACAGCCGATCCGCTCGGCGGGGGCTATTTTCGGCCACTTGGCTCGTGCGCACGGCCTCCCGGATGTGCCGGGCGGGTGCGCGAGCTCGCCGGCCGCTGGAAGTCGAATGAGGCGCCGCGACCACATCCGCGGTGCTTATAAACAGCCGATCCGCTCGGCGGGGGCTATTTTCGGCCACTTGGCTCGTGCGCACGGCCTCCCGGATGTGCCGGGCGGGTGCGCGAGCTCGCCGCCCGCCGGAAGTCGAATGAGGCGCCGCGACCACCTCCGCGGTGCTTATAAACAGCCGATCCGCTCGGCGGGGGCTATTTTCGGCCACTTGGCTCGTGCGCACGGCCTCCCGGATGTGCCGGGCGGGTGCGCGAGCTCGCCGGCCGCTGGAAGTCGAATGAGGCGCCGCGACCACCTCCGCGGTGCTTATAAACAGCCGATCCGCTCGGCGGGGGCTATTTTCGGCCACTTGGCTTGTGCGCACGGCCTCCCGGATGTGCCGGGCGGGTGCGCGAGCTCGCCGGCCGCTGGAAGTCCAATGAGGCGCCGCGATCTCCTCCGCGGTGCTTATAAAGTGCCGATCCGCTCGGCTTGGAGCTATTTCCGGCCTCCCGTTGGTGCCGGGCGGCGTGCGCGAGCTCGCCGGCCGCGATCTCCTCCGCGGTGCTTATAAACAGCAGCATGCGCACGGCCTCCCAGAATTTGAACACATTTCGTCAATAAATTTCGCATATTGAATTTTGAAGTTTAATATAATGCAACAATTGAGCTCGACTTATACAAAGGATATATCATAAAATCGTAAATTTCCGTCGAATTTTAGGGGGTCGACTTATACACCGAGTCGACCTTTACACCGGCAAATACGGTAAATACGATTAAATAAAATGATACGACTGGCATAAAAACAAATATAAACCACATAAAAATAAAAGTCACCATTACGTTGAATTATTGGGAGCACCGAGCTTGTTTCTCAGAAACGAGCCGGTCCCATCCAGGCGTAATCGGAGACAATGAAACCCGAAGTGGTTAAGGTTTGTCTTTTAATGCAGGATGCTTGGTCTCCATGTGCCGAAGCAGTTTTGAAGGCTTCATTGGCTCGCTCGCTAGTTTCAGGGGCGATTGTGTCTATAAAATGCAAAATGTTGGGTCACCTCACGGCTTACGGCCATACTACCCTGAGAACGCCCGATCTCGTCCGATCTCGGAAGCTAAGCAGGGTCGGGCCTGGTTAGTACTTGGATGGGAGACCGCCTGGGAATACCAGGTGCTGTAAGCTTTTTCTTTTTCTTATGTGCACTTCAATCGTTTAAGAAGCTATTTTTTACAACACCCATCACGAATGGCATCCGGAAACAGCAAGCCTAATTTAAACTCCGACATTGAAACTATAACACGAGTTTGAAAGCTATATTATGTGGTGACATCCACAGCATTGTAGTTAAATTTTTTACCGCTAGAGAGCAGACTATGTACAGTGAGCATGGCTCCCTGTGAAATCAAAGCAGCAGGCTTGACTTGTAAAAGAACCCAACACAACACTTCCATGAAGTGTTTTTAAACTTTTCAAGGCATTTATTTTGATTCAGCAAAATGCAGGTCGCAACGGCAAATTCGTGCTACCGCATAAAAAGCTGTCAATAACTTTTCATGATAGCCATGTTTCCAGAAAACACCAAAAGCCTTGGAAGAAAGCCTGTTTCAAAGTCAAAGTCAAAGTCAAAGTCAGCTTTATTGTCAATTTCTCCACATGCCAAAGACACACAAAGAAACCGAAATTTCGTTCCCCCCTATCCCACGGTGACAAGACATGGCTCACAACAGACAACAAGTATAACAAAAGCGTGCTGAATAAATAATGAATAAATAACGCAACAACAACAATAATAAACAACAATAAATAAATAGGAGGAGCAGAAAAAAAAAGGAGCAAGTGCGCGTACAGCAGACATTCCCGAAAGTAGCGCAACAGTGCCGCACGCTACGCAGAAGGGGGTAGCGAGTTCAGGGCCCTAACAGCCTGGAGAAAGAAGCTGTTTGCGAGTCTGGTGGTGCGGGAGCGCAGGCTCCTGTACCTCTTCCCAGAGGGCAGAAGGTCAAACAAAGAGTGAGCCGTGGTTGTAAAAAAAACAAAAAAAAAAAACAAAAGGGAAGGGTGACCGTCCGGGAATACCAGGTGCTGAAAGCCTTTTGATTTTTTTTTTCCCACGTCAATTGTGAAAGGAAACTTTTACCACAGCCATCAAGTCCCGCCGCTGCTTGGCATGGTTTCAGGGGCGATTGTGTCTATAAAATGAAAAATTCTGAGCGGTCTCACGGCTTACGGCCATACTACCCTGAGAGCGCCCGATCTCGTCCGATCTCGGAGGCTAAGCAGGGTCGGGCCTGGTAAGTACTTGGATGGGACACCGCCTGGGAATACCATTTACCGTAAGCTTTTTTTTTTTTTTTTTTTTTTCTTCTTATGTGCACTTCAATCGTTTAAGCCAAGAACTTTTTACAGCACCCATCACGAATGGCATTCGGAAACTGCAAGCCTAGTTTGAACTCCGACACTGAAACTACAACACGAGTTTAAAACCTACATTGTGTGGCGACAGCCATAGCATTGCAGTTCACGTTTTTACCGCTAGAGGACAGACTATGTACAGTGAATAAAGAGCATGGCTCCCTGTGAACTCAAAGCAGCAGTCTTTACTTGTAAAAGAACCCAGCACAACACATTGCGCTTCCATGTAGTGTTTTTACCTTTTTCATGACATTTATTTTGATACAGCCAAATGCAGGTTTTGTGCACTTCACTTTTCCGTTGGGCATTCGCGTAGAACCCTATTCCAGTTACGGCCAGATTCTTTTAGACTAGTGGTCCCCAAACTTTCTTGCGCCACGGACCGGCTACGCGTCAGAAATATTTTTGCGGACCTGCCTTTATATATATAAATAAACAATAAATCTGTATAAATAAATACTACATTTATAATAAATATATATAAATAGGATTAAATAAAATGATACGACTGGCATAAAAACAAATATAAACCACATAAAAATAAAAGTCACCATTACGTTGAATTATTGGGAGCACCGAGCTTGTTTCTCAGAAACGAGCCGGTCCCATCCAGGCGTAATCGGAGACAATGAAACCCGAAGTGGTTAAGGTTTGTTTTTTAATGCAGGATGCTTGGTCTCCATGTGCCGAAGCAGTTTTGAAGGCTTCATTGGCTCGCTCGCTAGTTTCAGGGGCGATTGTGTCTATAAAATGCAAAATGTTGGGTCACCTCACGGCTTACGGCCATACTACCCTGAGAACGCCCGATCTCGTCCGATCTCGGAAGCTAAGCAGGGTCGGGCCTGGTTAGTACTTGGATGGGAGACCGCCTGGGAATACCAGGTGCTGTAAGCTTTTTCTTTTTCTTATGTGCACTTCAATCGTTTAAGAAGCTATTTTTTACAACACCCATCACGAATGGCATCCGGAAACAGCAAGCCTAATTTAAACTCCGACATTGAAACTATAACACGAGTTTGAAAGCTATATTATGTGGTGACATCCACAGCATTGTAGTTAAATTTTTTACCGCTAGAGAGCAGACTATGTACAGTGAGCATGGCTCCCTGTGAACTCAAAGCAGCAGGCTTGACTTGTAAAAGAACCCAACACAACACTTCCATGAAGTAATTGTACTAAGTTCATTTTGTTTTTCCTTATTTAATCACTTCACTGGTTTCTTTTATATCAAACAAATTGTTTTAGGTTATTCACCTGACATGTTGATCCATCAGCTGATAAAGACGCGTCACCATCACATCTGTGACACTCTGATGAAGGCGGAAGAAACCGCCGAAACATGTCAGGTGAATAACCTAAAACAATTTGTTTGATATAAAAGAAACCAGTGAAGTGACTTCCATGAAGTGTTTTTAAACTTTTCAAGGCATTTATTTTGATTCAGCAAAATGCAGGTCGCAACGGCAAATTCGTGCTACCGCATAAAAAGCTGTCAATAACTTTTCATGATAGCCATGTTTCCAGAAAACACCAAAAGCCTTGGAAGAAAGCCTGTTTCGGCCCTGGTTGTAAAAAAAACAAAAAAAAAACAAAAGGGAAGGGTGACCGTCCGGGAATACCAGGTGCTGAAAGCCTTTTTTTTTTTTTTTTTTCCCACGTCAATTGTGAAAGGAAACTTTTACCACAGCCATCAAGTCCCGCCGCTGCTTGGCATGGTTTCAGGGGCGATTGTGTCTATAAAATGAAAAATTCTGAGCGGTCTCACGGCTTACGGCAATGCTACCCTGAGAGCGCCCGCTCTCGTCCGACCTCGGAGGCTAAGCAGGGTCGGGCCTGGTTAGTACTTGGATGGGAGACCGCCTGGGAATACCAGTTACCGTAAGCTTTTTTTTTTTTTTTTTTTTTTCTTATGTGCACTTCAATCGTTTAAGCCAAGAACTTTTTACAGCACCCATCACGAATGGCATTCGGAAACTGCAAGCCTAGTTTGAACTCCGACACTGAAACTACAACATGAGTTTAAAACCTACATTGTGTGGCGACAGCCATAGCATTGCAGTTCACGTTTTTACCGCTAGAGGACAGACTATGTACAGTGAATAAAGAGCATGGCTCCCTGTGAACTCAAAGCAGCAGTCTTTACTTGTAAAAGAACCCAGCACAACACATTGCGCTTCCATGTAGTGTTTTTACCTTTTTCATGACATTTATTTTGATACAGCCAAATGCAGGTTTTGTGCACTTCACTTTTCCGTTGGGCATTCGCGTAGAACCCTATTCCAGTTACGGCCAGATTCTTTTAGACTAGTGGTCCCCAAACTTTCTTGCGCCACGGACCGGCTACGCGTCAGAAATATTTTTGCGGACCTGCCTTTATATATATAAATAAACAATAAATCTATATAAATAAATACTACATTTATAATAAATATATATAAATAGGATTAAATAAAATGATACGACTGGCATAAAAACAAATATAAACCACATAAAAATAAAAGTCACCATTACGTTGAATTATTGGGAGCACCGAGCTTGTTTCTCAGAAACGAGCCGGTCCC
>NC_090864.1:87500-92500 GCF_024217435.2 Syngnathus scovelli | reverse complement strand
GTGCTTATAAACAGCAGCATGCGCACGGCCTCCCAGAATTTGAACACATTTCGTCAATAAATTTCGCATATTGAATTTTGAAGTTTAATATAATGCAACAATTGAGCTCGACTTATACAAAGGATATATCATAAAATCGTAAATAACCGTCGAATTTTAGGGGGTCGACTTATACACCGAGTCGACCTGTACACCGGCAAATACGGTAAATACGATTAAATAAAATGATACGACTGGCATAAAAACAAATATAAACCACATAAAAATAAAAGTCACCATTACGTTGAATTATTGGGAGCACCGAGCTTGTTTCTCAGAAACGAGCCGGTCCCATCCAGGCGTAATCGGAGACAATGAAACCCGAAGTGGTTAAGGTTTGTCTTTTAATGCAGGATGCTTGGTCTCCATGTGCCGAAGCAGTTTTGAAGGCTTCATTGGCTCGCTCGCTAGTTTCAGGGGCGATTGTGTCTATAAAATGCAAAATGTTGGGTCACCTCACGGCTTACGGCCATACTACCCTGAGAACGCCCGATCTCGTCCGATCTCGGAAGCTAAGCAGGGTCGGGCCTGGTTAGTACTTGGATGGGAGACCGCCTGGGAATACCAGGTGCTGTAAGCTTTTTCTTTTTCTTATGTGCACTTCAATCGTTTAAGAAGCTATTTTTTACAACACCCATCACGTATGGCATCCGGAAACAGCAAGCCTAATTTAAACTCCGACATTGAAACTATAACACGAGTTTGAAAGCTATATTATGTGGTGACATCCACAGCATTGTAGTTAAATTTTTTACCGCTAGAGAGCAGACTATGTACAGTGAGCATGGCTCCCTGTGAACTCAAAGCAGCAGGCTTGACTTGTAAAAGAACCCAACACAACACTTCCATGAAGTGTTTTTAAACTTTTCAAGGCATTTATTTTGATTCAGCAAAATGCAGGTCGCAACGGCAAATTCGTGCTACCGCATAAAAAGCTGTCAATAACTTTTCATGATAGCCATGTTTCCAGAAAACACCAAAAGCCTTGGAAGAAAGCCTGTTTCGGCCCTGGTTGTAAAAAAAACAAAAAAAAAAACAAAAGGGAAGGGTGACCGTCCGGGAATACCAGGTGCTGAAAGCCTTTTTTTTTTTTTTTTCCCACGTCAATTGTGAAAGGAAACTTTTACCACAGCCATCAAGTCCCGCCGCTGCTTGGCATGGTTTCAGGGGCGATTGTGTCTATAAAATGAAAAATTCTGAGCGGTCTCACGGCTTACGGCCATACTACCCTGAGAGCGCCCGATCTCGTCCGATCTCGGAGGCTAAGCAGGGTCGGGCCTGGTTAGTACTTGGATGGGAGACCGCCTGGGAATACCAGTTACCGTAAGCTTTTTTTTTTTTTTTTTTTTCTTATGTGCACTTCAATCGTTTAAGCCAAGAACTTTTTACAGCACCCATCAAGAATGGCATTCGGAAACTGCAAGCCTAGTTTGAACTCCGACACTGAAACTACAACACGAGTTTAAAACCTACATTGTGCTTCCATGTAGTGTTTTTACCTTTTTCATGACATTTATTTTGATACAGCCAAATGCAGGTTTTGTGCACTTCACTTTTCCGTTGGGCATTCGCGTAGAACCCTATTCCAGTTACGGCCAGATTCTTTTAGACTAGTGGTCCCCAAACTTTCTTGCGCCACGGACCGGCTACGCGTCAGAAATATGTTTGCGGACCTGCCTTTATATATATAAATAAACAATAAATCTATATAGGCGGCTCGGTGGCGCACTGGGTAGCACGTCCGCCTCACAGTTAGGAGGGTGCGGGTTCGATTCCACCTCCGGCCCTCCCTGTGTGGAGTTTGCATGTTCTCCCCGGGCCCGCGTGGGTTTTCTCCGGGCACTCCGGTTTCCTCCCACATTCCAAAAACATGCTTGGTAGGCCGATTGAAGACTCCAAATTGTCCCTAGGTGTGAGTGTGAGTGCGATTGGTTGTCTGTCTCTGTGTGCCCTGCGATTGGCTGGCAACCAGTTCAGGGTGTCCCCCGCCTACTGCCCGATGACGGATGGGATAGGCTCCAGCACGCCCGCGACCCCCGTGGGGACTAAGCGGTTCAGAAAATGGATGGATGGATGGATAAATCTATATAAATAAATACTACATTTATAATAAATATATATAAATAGGATTAAATAAAAGGATACGACTGGCATAAAAACAAATATAAACCACATAAAAATAAAAGTCACCATTACGTTGAATTATTTGGAGCACCGAGCTTGTTTCTCAGAAACGAGCCGGTCCCATCCAGGCGTAATCGGAGACAATGAAACCCAAAGTGGTTAAGGTTTGTCTTTTAATGCAGGATGCTTGGTCTCCATGTGCCGAAGCAGTTTTGAAGGCTTCATTGGCTTGCTCGCTAGTTTCAGGGGCGATTGTGTCTATAAAATGCAAAATGTTGGGTCACCTCACGGCTTACGGCCATACTACCCTGAGAACGCCTGATCTCGTCTGATCTCGGAAGCTAAGCAGGGTCGGGCCTGGTCAGTACTTGGATGGGAGACTGCCTGGGAATACCAGGTGCTGTAAGCTTTTTCTTTTTCTTATGTGCACTTCAAGCTCTTTTTTTTTTTTTTCTTATGTGCACTTCAATCGTTTAAGCCAAGAACTTTTTACAGCACCCATCACGAATGGCATTCGGAAACTGCAAGCCTAGTTTGAACTCCGACACTGAAACTACAACACGAGTTAAAAACCTCTATGTACAGTGAATAAAGAGCATGGCTCCCTGTGAACTCAAAGCAGCAGTCTTTACTTGTAAAAGAACCCAGCACAACACATTGCGCTTCCATGTAGTGTTTTTACCTTTTTCATGACATTTATTTTGATACAGCCAAATGCAGGTTTTGTGCACTTCACTTTTCCGTTGGGCATTCGCGTAGAACCCTATTCCAGTTACGGCCAGATTCTTTTAGACTAGTGGTCCCCAACCTTTCTTGCGCCACGGACCGGCTACGCGTCAGAAATATTTTTGCGGACCTGCCTTTATATATATAAATAAACAATAAATCTATATAAATAAATACTACATTTATAATAAGTATATATACCGTATTTGCCGGTGTATTGGTCGACCTTTTTCGATCCAAAATCGACCGAAAAAAATCGACCTCGACTTATACACCGAGTCATAAAATTTAACTTCGTATTCATCGCTTCAAATGTGATGGTAACCAAGGCCGTTTCTCATGCATCTCATTGTGCGTTGCACTTAGAAAATTTGAACCGGGCGGCGTGCGCGAGTGCGCGGCCCGCTGGAAGTCGAATGAGGCGCCGCGACCACCTCCGCGGTGCTTATAAACAGCCGATCCGCTCGGCGGGGGCTATTTTCGGCCACTTGGCTCGTGCGCACGGCCTCCCGGATGTGCCGGGCGGGTGCGCGAGCTCGCCGGCCGCTGGAAGTCGAATGAGGCGCCGCGACCACCTCCGCGGTGCTTATAAACAGCCGATTCGCTCGGCGGGGGCTATTTTCGGCCACTTGGCTCGTGCGCACGGCCTCCCGGATGTGCCGGGCGGGTGCGCGAGCTCGCCGGCCGCTGGAAGTCGAATGAGGCGCCGCGACCACCTCCGCGGTGCTTATAAACAGCCGATCCGCTCGGCGGGGACTATTTTCAGCCACTTGGCTCGTGCGCACGGCCTCACGGATGTGCCGGGCGGGTGCGCGAGCTCGCCGGCCGCTGGAAGTCGAATGAGGCGCCGCGACCACCACCGCGGTGCTTATAAACAGCCGATCCGCTCGGCGGGGGCTATTTTCGGCCACTTGGCTCGTGCGCACGGCCTCCCGGATGTGCCGGGCGGGTGCGCGAGCTCGCCGGCCGCTGGAAGTCGAATGAGGCGCCGCGACCACCTCCGCGGTGCTTATAAACAGCCGATCCGCTCGGCGGGGGCTATTTTCGGCCACTTGGCTTGTGCGCACGGCCTCCCGGATGTGCCGGGCGGGTGCGCGAGCTCGCCGGCCGCTGGAAGTCGAATGAGGCGCCGCGACCACCTCCGCGGTGCTTATAAACAGCCGATCCGCTCGGCGGGGGCTATTTTCGGCCACTTGGCTCGTGCGCACGGCCTCCCGGATGTGCCGGGCGGGTGCGCGAGCTCGCCGGCCGCTGGAAGTCGAATGAGGCGCCGCGACCACCTCCGCGGTGCTTATAAACAGCCGATCCGCTCGGCGGGGGCTATTTTCGGCCACTTGGCTCGTGCGCACGGCCTCCCGGATGTGCCGGGCGGGTGCGCGAGCTCGCCGGCCGCTGGAAGTCGAATGAGGCGCCGCGACCACCTCCGCGGTGCTTATAAACAGCCGATCCGCTCGGCGGGGGCTATTTTCGGCCACTTGGCTTGTGCGCACGGCCTCCCGGATGTGCCGGGCGGGTGCGCGAGCTCGCCGGCCGCTGGAAGTCGAATGAGGCGCCGCGACCACCTCCGCGGTGCTTATAAACAGCCGATCCGCTCGGCGGGGGCTATTTTCGGCCACTTGGCTCGTGCGCACGGCCTCCCGGATGTGCCGGGCGGGTGCGCGAGCTCGCCGCCCGCCGGAAGTCGAATGAGGCGCCGCGACCACCTCCGCGGTGCTTATAAACAGCCGATCCGCTCGGCGGGGGCTATTTTCGGCCACTTGGCTCGTGCGCACGGCCTCCCGGATGTGCCGGGCGGGTTCGCGAGCTCGCCGGCCGCTGGAAGTCGAATGAGGCGCCGCGACCACCTCCGCGGTGCTTATAAACAGCCGATCCGCTCGGCGGGGGCTATTTTCGGCCACTTGGCTCGTGCGCACGGCCTCCCGGATGTGCCGGGCGGGTGCGCGAGCTCGCCGGCCGCTGGAAGTCCAATGAGGCGCCGCGATCTCCTCCGCGGTGCTTATAAAGTGCCGATCCGCTCGGCTTGGAGCTGTTTCCGGCCTCCCGTTGGTGCCGGGCGGCGTGCGCGAGCTCGCCGGCCGCGATCTCCTCCGCGGTGCTTATAAACAGCAGCA
>NC_090864.1:45000-82500 GCF_024217435.2 Syngnathus scovelli | reverse complement strand
CCGAGCCCATGGATCTGGGAGGGGCTCGGGTCTCCTCGGAGGAGCACCGTCGACGCCTCTCGCGGGGCTTGTGTTTTTACGGTGGGGAGGGGGGGCCATCGGGTGGCGGGGTGCCCGCTAAAAGGCCGGAGCTCACGCGGCGTCGGGGGATCCGCGTGAGCTCGACCGGCACCGGCTCTCCCAGTCCCAGCACGCTCACGCTGCAGGCACGTGTCCAGCTTGCGGGGGGCGACCAGAACGTGGCAGCCTTGGTGGATTCCGGCGCGGAGGGGAACATCATGGACATTAGCCTGGCGCGTGGGTGGGGTGTCGGCTTCCTCCCTCTGAGCCCGCCCATTCCCGCGCGTGCCATTGATGGCCGCCTGATTGGCGAGGTGGCGTTCGTGACAGAACCGGTTAAGGTACTGCTCTCCGGCAATCACCACGAGACCATCCAGTTTTTTCTTCTTTCCCTCCCAGGACAGCAGCTCATCCTGGGGCACCCTTGGTTGCGGCAGCACAACCCGGTGCTGGACTGGGAGGTGGGGGTTGTACGGCAGTGGAGCGAACGCTGCCATCGAGTGTGCCTGAAGGCGGCCACCAGCCCACTCGGCAGAGCCCCGCCCAGGTACAGTCCCGACATCTCCAATGTCCCAGCAGTTTATCACGAACTCAAGGAGGTTTTTAGTAAAGCCAGGGCCGCTTCTCTTCCTCCACACCGGTCCTACGATTGCGCCATCGACCTGTTGCCCGGCACCTTCCCTCCCAAGGGGCGCGTCTACTCCCTGTCCGCTCCTGAGCGCCGGGCTATGGAGGAGTACATCCGGGAGTCCCTGGCAGCCGGCATCATACGGCCGTCCTCTTCACCTGCGGGAGCGGGGTTTTTCTTCGTGAAGAAGAAGGAGGGCACGCTCCGTCCGTGTATCGACTACCGGGGAATAAACGCAATCACCGTAAAGAACCGATACCCTCTGCCTCTTCTTTCTTCCGCCTTTGAGAGCCTTCAGGGTGCCACCATCTTCACCAAGCTGGATCTTCGCAACGCCTACCACCTGATCCGCATTCGGGAGGGAGACGAGTGGAAGACGGCTTTCAACACCCCGAGCGGACACTACGAGTACTTGGTGGTTCCGTTTGGGCTCACCAACGCCCCAGCAGTTTTCCAGTCACTGATAAACGACGTGTTACGAGACATGCTGGACAAATTTGTGTTCGTTTATTTGGACGACATCCTCATCTTCTCCCGCTCGCTTCCTGAACACATCAAGCATGTCCGGGCGGTGCTGCGACGCCTCCTAGAGAATTCGCTCTACGTGAAGGCAGAGAAGTGCGAGTTCCACACCTCCTCTGTCAAATTCCTCGGCTACGTGGTGCGTGAGGGATCCATCGAAATGGACCCTGGGAAGGTGGAGGCGGTCACGTCATGGCCTGTTCCCGAGACACGCAGGCGGCTGCAACAATTCTTAGGTTTCGCGAACTTTTATCGCCGTTTTATCCGTGGGTACAGCACGGCGGCCGCGCCACTCACCGCCCTTACCAGCCCCGCCTCTCCATACAAATGGACAGAACGGGCAGAACAAGCATTTCAGGAGCTTAAGCGGAGGTTCACATCCGCTCCCATCCTCAGAGTTCCCGATCCCGACAGACAGTTCGTGGTCGAAGTGGACGCCTCGGACGTGGGTGTCGGGGCGGTGTTGTCTCAACGCAGCCGCCAAGACGATCGTCTCCATCCGTGCGCCTTCTTTTCTCGCCGTTTGTCAGCCTCAGAACGGAACTATGACATCGGTAATCGGGAGCTCCTCGCCGTCAAGTTGGCTTTGGAGGAGTGGCGACATTGGCTGGAGGGCGCCACCACTCCGTTCATTGTCTGGACCGACCACCGCAACTTGGAGTATCTGAGATCGGCCAAGAGACTGAACGCGAGACAGGCACGGTGGGCTCTGTTCTTTGACCGGTTTGAGTTCTCTCTTTCCTACAGACCGGGTTCCCGTAACGCGAAGGCGGACGCCCTGTCGCGTTTGTTTCCTGGTGGGGAGGAGGGACAGAGTCCGCCTCCCACTATCCTCCCGAGCTCGGTTCGGGTGGCGGCTCTTACATGGGAGATCGAACGCCAAGTGGAAGCCGCATCACGCGATCAACCCGGCCCCAGCAACTGCCCGGAGGGTCGCCTGTTCGTCCCGGAAGGCCTGCGATCGGCCGTGCTGCAATGGGCGCACGACTCACGCCTGGCCTGTCATCCCGGCGCTGCACGCACGAGGTACGTGGTGGCACAGCGTTTCTGGTGGCCCACCTGGCAAGTGGACACCAGCGACTACGTCAGAGCCTGCTCAATCTGTAACCGCTACAAGACGCCTACTCGTCCTCCGGCTGGGCTGCTTCAACCCTTGCCGGTTCCCCAGCGTCCCTGGTCTCACCTGTCGATCGACTTTGTCACGGGCCTCCCCCCCTCAGAGGGAAACACGGTGGTCCTCACGGTGGTAGACCGTTTTAGCAAGATGACGCATTTCATCCCTCTGCCTAGGCTCCCATCTGCAAAGCAGACAGCGTCCATCATGGTGCGGGAGGTGTTTCGTCACCACGGTCTCCCACGAGACATCGTGTCAGACCGAGGACCTCAATTCGCTTCCGCCTTCTGGACGGAGTTCTGCCGACTCCTCGGCGCCACGGCCAGCCTCTCCTCGGGGTTTCACCCTCAGTCCAACGGTCAAGCGGAGCGCCTGAACCAGGAACTGGGCAGGTCTCTCCGATGCATGGCCGCCGGAGACCAGCGCGGGTGGGTACAACAGCTTCCCTGGGTAGAGTACGCTCACAATTCCCTTCCCAGCTCGGCCACGGGACTTTCGCCTTTCCACTGCGTCTTCGGGTACCAGCCACCCTTGTTCGCCCACCAGGAGCGTGGTGCGGCGTGCCCGTCGGCCCAGGCTTGTGTCCGCCGTTGTCATCGTGCCTGGGCGAGGGGCCGGGCCACTCTTCTCCGCTCTGTTTCAGGCTACGCCCGCCAGGCGAACAAGCACCGGACGCCGGCTCCGGAGTACAGAGTGGGGCAGCGTGTGTGGCTCTCGACGCGGGATTTGCCGCTGCGAGCGGGATCCCGCAAACTGGCGCCCCGCTTTGTTGGACCGTTCCCTATCCAGAAGGTGATTGGCCCGGCCGCAGTCCGCCTGCTCCTTCCAGACTCCATGAAGGTTCATCCCACGTTCCACGTGTCCCGTGTGCGGCCCATCCATGAAAGCGCGTTGGCGCCGGCGCCCGTTCCGCCGCCGCCGCCCCAGCTCGTCGATGGGGGCCCGGCTTACGCTGTCCGCTCCCTGCTCCGATCGCGGCGGCGTGGTCGGGGCCTACAATACCTCGTGGACTGGGAGGGTTATGACGACGCGCACCGCTCCTGGATTCCGAGCCGCTGGATACTCGACCGTTCGCTCATCACGGAGTTCCATCGCTGTCATCCGGACCAACCGGGTCCTCGGCGCGGGCGCCCGAGGAGGGACGGGGGGGGACCAGGGGTGAGGGTCCAGGGTGGTCTTGCCCACTGGTACCGGGGTCTTCTGCCCCCGCGCCCGTCGATCCTGCGTCTGGCGAGGTGTCGGACGTTTCAGCGGTGTGCTGACCCCTCCACCTGGCCACCCGGGGTAGTGCCTTCCTTTTAGTTTTTTTGTTTTGTTATTTTCGGTTCCTGGGGACGTCGGGAGCCGTCCCTTGTGGGGGGGGTTCTGTCACGTGCTGGTGCCACCTGCGACGGGACCACGCCCCCCTGTCAGTGGGATCACCGTCACCTGCCACGGGTTCATGGCCAGCGCTATATCAGCGCCGCCAGCGCAGACCCGAGTGCCAGTCTGTCCCTTGATGCTGCTTCGCTCATCAATCCCGGAGAGAATTGACTCACTTGACTACTCGAAACCCTCGCAGAATCGTTGTCCTCTCCAGCCCGATCGCCGCTCCAGCGCCAGCTGTTCCCATCATCCCCTTCAAATAAAATCCGTCGTTACGCACTTGGCTGTACTGTCCGATCCTTAACAGTTACGGCCAGATTCTTTTAGACTAGTGGTCCCCAACCTTTCTTGCGCCACGGACCGGCTACGCGTCAGAAATATTTTTGCGGACCTGCCTTTATATATATAAATAAACAATAAATCAATATAAATAAATACTACATTTATAATAAGTATATATACCGTATTTGCCGGTGTATTGGTCGACCTTTTTCGATCCAAAATCGACCGAAAAAAATCGACCTCGACTTATACACCGAGTCATAAAATTTAACTTCGTATTCATCGCTTCAAATGTGATGGTAACCAAGGCCGTTTCTCATGCATCTCATCGCACTTAGAAAATTTGAACCGGGCGGCGTGCGCGAGTGCGCGGCCCGCTGGAAGTCGAATGAGGCGCCGCGACCACCTCCGCGGTGCTTATAAACCGCCGATCCGCTCGGCGGGGGCTATTTTCGGCCACTTGGCTCGTGCGCACGGCCTCCCGGATGTGCCGGGCGGGTGCGCGAGCTCGCCGGCCGCTGGAAGTCGAATGAGGCGCCGCGACCACCTCCGCGGTGCTTATAAACAGCCGATCCGCTCGGCGGGGGCTATTTTCGGCCACTTGGCTCGTGCGCACGGCCTCCCGGATGTGCCGGGCGGGTGCGCGAGCTCGCCGACCGCTGTAAGTCGAATGAGGCGCCGCGACCACCTCCGCGGTGCTTATAAACAGCCGATCCGCTCGGCGGGGGCTATTTTCGGCCACTTGGCTCGTGCGCACGGCCTCCCGGATGTGCCGGGCGGGTGCGCGAGCTCGCCGGCCGCTGGAAGTCGAATGAGGCGCCGCGACCACCTCCGCGGTGCTTATAAACAGCCGATCCGCTCGGCGGGGGCTATTTTCGGCCACTTGGCTCGTGCGCACGGCCTCCCGGATGTGCCGGGCGGGTGCGCGAGCTCGCCGGCCGCTGGAAGTCGAATGAGGCGCCGCGACCACCTCCGCGGTGCTTATAAACAGCCGATCCGCTCGGCGGGGGCTATTTTCGGCCACTTGGCTCGTGCGCACGGCCTCCCGGATGTGCCGGGCGGGTGCGCGAGCTCGCCGGCCGCTGGAAGTCGAATGAGGCGCCGCGACCACCTCCGCGGTGCTTATAAACAGCCGATCCGCTCGGCGGGGGCTATTTTCGGCCACTTGGCTCGTGCGCACGGCCTCCCGGATGTGCCGGGCGGGTGCGCGAGCTCGCCGGCCGCTGGAAGTCGAATGAGGCGCCGCGACCACCTCCGCGGTGCTTATAAACAGCCGATCCGCTCGGCGGGGGCTATTTTCGGCCACTTGGCTCGTGCGCACGGCCTCCCGGAGTTGCCGGGCGGGTGCGCGAGCTCGCCGGCCGCTGGAAGTCGAATGAGGCGCCGCGACCACCTCCGCGGTGCTTACAAACAGCCGATCCGCTCGGCGGGGGCTATTTTCGTCCACTTGGCTCGTGCGCACGGCCTCCCGGATGTGCCGGGCGGGTGCGCGAGCTCGCCGGCCGCTGGAAGTCGAATGAGGCGCCGCGACCACCTCCGCGGTGCTTACAAACAGCCGATCCGCTCGGCGGGGGCTATTTTCGTCCACTTGGCTCGTGCGCACGGCCTCCCGGATGTGCCGGGCGGGTGCGCGAGCTCGCCGGCCGCTTGAAGTCGAATGAGGCGCCGCGACCACCTCCGCGGTGCTTATAAACAGCCGATCCGCTCGGCGGGGGCTATTTTCGGCCACTTGGCTCGTGCGCACGACCTCCCGGATGTGCCGGGCGGGTGCGCGAGCTCGCCGGCCGCTGGAAGTCGAATGAGGCGCCGCGACCACCTCCGCGGTGCTTATAAACAGCCGATCCGCTCGGCGGGGGCTATTTTCGGCCACTTGGCTCGTGCGCACGGCCTCCCGGAGTTGCCGGGCGGGTGCGCGAGCTCGCCGGCCGCTGGAAGTCGAATGAGGCGCCGCGACCACCTCCGCGGTGCTTACAAACAGCCGATCCGCTCGGCGGGGGCTATTTTCGTCCACTTGGCTCGTGCGCACGGCCTCCCGGATGTGCCGGGCGGGTGCGCGAGCTCGCCGGCCGCTGGAAGTCGAATGAGGCGCCGCGACCACCTCCGCGGTGCTTATAAACAGCCGATCCGCTCGGCGGGGGCTATTTTCGGCCACTTGGCTCGTGCGCACGGCCTCCCGGATGTGCCGGGCGGGTGCGCGAGCTCGCCGGCCGCTGGAAGTCGAATGAGGCGCCCGACCACCTCCGCGGTGCTTATAAACAGCCGATCCGCTCGGCGGGGGCTATTTTCGGCCACTTGGCTCGTGCGCACGGCCTCCCGGATGTGCCGGGCGGGTGCGCGAGCTCGCCGACCGCTGTAAGTCGAATGAGGCGCCGCGACCACCTCCGCGGTGCTTATAAACAGCCGATCCGCTCGGCGGGGGCTATTTTCGGCCACTTGGCTCGTGCGCACGGCCTCCCGGATGTGCCGGGCGGGTGCGCGAGCTCGCCGGCCGCTGGAAGTCGAATGAGGCGCCGCGACCACCTCCGCGGTGCTTATAAACAGCCGATCCGCTCGGCGGGGGCTATTTTCGGCCACTTGGCTCGTGCGCACGGCCTCCCGGATGTGCCGGGCGGGTGCGCGAGCTCGCCGCCCGCCGGAAGTCGAATGAGGCGCCGCGACCACCTCCGCGGTGCTTATAAACAGCCGATCCGCTCGGCGGGGGCTATTTTCGGCCAATTGGCTCGTGCGCACGGCCTCCCGGATGTGCCGGGCGGGTGCGCGAGCTCGCCGGCCGCTGGAAGTCGAATGAGGCGCCGCGACCACCACCGCGGTGCTTATAAACAGCCGATCCGCTCGGCGGGGGCTATGTTCGGCCACTTGGCTCGTGCGCACGGCCTCCCGGATGTGCCGGGCGGGTGCGCGATCTCGCCGGCCGCTGGAAGTCGAATGAGGCGCCGCGACCACCTCCGCGGTGCTTATAAACAGCCGATCCGCTCGGCGGGGGCTATTTTCGGCCACTTGGCTCGTGCGCACGGCCTCCCGGATGTGCCGGGCGGGTGCGCGAGCTCGCCGGCCGCTGGAAGTCGAATGAGGCGCCGCGACCACCTCCGCGGTGCTTATAAACAGCCGATCCGCTGGGCGGGGGCTATTTTCGGCCACTTGGCTCGTGCGCACGGCCTCCCGGATGTGCCGGGCGGGTGCGCGAGCTCGCCGGCCGCTGGAAGTCGAATGAGGCGCCGCGACCACCTCCGCGGTGCTTATAAACAGCCGATCCGCTCGGCGGGGGCTATTTTCGGCCACTTGGCTCGTGCGCACGGCCTCCCGGATGTGCCGGGCGGGTGCGCGAGCTCGCCGGCCGCTGGAAGTCGAATGAGGCGCCGCGACCACCTCCGCGGTGCTTATAAACAGCCGATCCGCTCGGCGGGGGCTATTTTCGGCCACTTGGCTCGTGCGCACGGCCTCCCGGAAGTGCCGGGCGGGTGCGCGAGCTCGCCGGCCGCTGGAAGTCGAATGAGGCGCCGCGACCACCTCCGCGGTGCTTATAAACAGCCGATCCGCTCGGCGGGGGCTATTTTCGGCCACTTGGCTTGTGCGCACGGCCTCCCGGATGTGCCGGGCGGGTGGGCGAGCTCGCCGGCCGCTGGAAGTCGAATGAGGCGCCGCGACCACCTCCGCGGTGCTTATAAACAGCCGATCCGCTCGGCGGGGGCTATTTTCGGCCACTTGGCTCGTGCGCACGGCCTCCCGGATGTGCCGGGCGGGTGCGCGGGCTCGCCGGCCGCTGGAAGTCGAATGAGGCGCCGCGACCACCTCCTCGGTGCTTATAAACAGCCGATCCGCTCGGCGGGGGCTATTTTCGGCCACTTGGCTCGTGCGCACGGCCTCCCGGATATGCCGGGCGGGTGCGCGAGCTCGCCGGCCGCTGGAAGTCGAATGAGGCGCCGCGACCACCTCCGCGGTGCTTATAAACAGCCGATCCGCTCGGCGGGGGCTATTTTCGGCCACTTGGCTCGTGCGCACGGCCTCCCGGATGTGCCGGGCGGGTGCGCGAGCTCGCCGGCCGCTGGAAGTCGAATGAGGCGCCGCGACCACCTCCGCGGTGCTTATAAACAGCCGATCCGCTCGGCGGGGGCTATTTTCGGCCACTTGGCTCGTGCGCACGGCCTCCCGGATGTGCCGGGCGGGTGCGCGAGCTCGCCGCCCGCCGGAAGTCGAATGAGGCGCCGCGACCACCTCCGCGGTGCTTATAAACAGCCGATCCGCTCGGCGGGGGCTATTTTCGGCCACTTGGCTCGTGCGCACGGCCTCCAGGATGTGCCGGGCGGGTGCGCGATCTCGCCGGCCGCTGGAAGTCGAATGAGGCGCCGTGACCACCTCCGCGGTGCTTATAAACCGCCGATCCGCTCGGCGGGGGCTATTTTCGGCCACTTGGCTCGTGCGCACGGCCTCCCGGATGTGCCGGGCGGGTGCGCGAGCTCGCCGGCCGCTGGAAGTCGAATGAGGCGCCGCGACCACCTCCGCGGTGCTTATAAACAGCCGATCCGCTCGGCGGGGGCTATTTTCGGCCACTTGGCTCGTGCGCACGGCCTCCCGGATGTGCCGGGCGGGTGCGCGAGCTCGCCGGCCGCTTGAAGTCGAATGAGGCGCCGCGACCACCTCCGCGGTGCTTATAAACAGCCGATCCGCTCGGCGGGGGCTATTTTCGGCCACTTGGCTCGTGCGCACGGCCTCCCGGATGTGCCGGGCGGGTGCGCGAGCTCGCCGGCCGCTGGAAGTCGAATGAGGCGCCGCGACCACCTCCGCGGTGCTTATAAACAGCCGATCCGCTCGGCGGGGGCTATTTTCGGCCACTTGGCTCGTGCGCACGGCCTCCCGGATGTGCCGGGCGGGTGCGCGAGCTCGCCGGCCGCTGGAAGTCGAATGAGGCGCCGCGACCACCTCCGCGTGCTTATAAACAGCCGATCCGCTCGGCGGGGGCTATTTTCGGCCACTTGGCTCGTGCGCACGGCCTCCCGGATGTGCCGGGCGGGTGCGCGAGCTCGCCGGCGGCTGGAAGTCCAATGAGGCGCCGCGATCTCCTCCGCGGTGCTTATAAAGTGCCGATCCGCTCGGCTTGGAGCTATTTCCGGCCTCCCGTTGGTGCCGGGCGGCGTGCGCGAGCTCGCCGGCCGCGATCTCCTCCGCGGTGCTTATAAACAGCAGCATGCGCACGGCCTCCCAGAATTTGAACACATTTCGTCAATAAATTTCGCATATTGAATTTTGAAGTTTAATATAATGCAACAATTGAGCTCGACTTATACAAAGGATATATCATAAAATCGTAAATTTCCGTCGAATTTTAGGGGGTCGACTTATACACCGAGTCGACCTGTACACCGGCAAATACGGTAAATACGATTAAATAAAATGATACGACTGGCATAAAAACAAATATAAACCACATAAAAATAAAAGTCACCATTACGTTGAATTATTGGGAGCACCGAGCTTGTTTCTCAGAAACGAGCCGGTCCCATCCAGGCGTAATCGGAGACAATGAAACCCGAAGTGGTTAAGGTTTGTTTTTTAATGCAGGATGCTTGGTCTCCATGTGCCGAAGCAGTTTTGAAGGCTTCATTGGCTCGCTCGCTAGTTTCAGGGGCGATTGTGTCTATAAAATGCAAAATGTTGGGTCACCTCACGGCTTACGGCCATACTACCCTGAGAACGCCCAATCTCGTCCGATCTCGGAAGCTAAGCAGGGTCGGGCCTGGTTAGTACTTGGATGGGAGACCGCCTGGGAATATCAGGTGCTGTAAGCTTTTTCTTTTTCTTATGTGCACTTCAATCGTTTAAGAAGCTTTTTTTTACAACACCCATCACGAATGGCATCCGGAAACAGCAAGCCTAATTTAAACTCCGACATTGAAACTATAACACGAGTTTGAAAGCTATATTATGTGGTGACATCCACAGCATTGTAGTTAAATTTTTTACCGCTAGAGAGCAGACTATGTACAGTGAGCATGGCTCCCTGTGAACTCAAAGCAGCAGGCTTGACTTGTAAAAGAACCCAACACAACACTTCCATGAAGTAATTGTACTAAGTTCATTTTGTTTTTCCTTATTTAATCACTTCACTGGTTTCTTTTATATCAAACAAATTGTTTTAGGTTATTCACCTGACATGTTGATCCATCAGCTGATAAAGACGCGTCACCATCACATCTGTGACACTCTGATGAAGGCGGAAGAAACCGCCGAAACATGTCAGGTGAATAACCTAAAACAATTTGTTTGATATAAAAGAAACCAGTGAAGTGACTTCCATGAAGTGTTTTTAAACTTTTCAAGGCATTTATTTTGATTCAGCAAAATGCAGGTCGCAACGGCAAATTCGTGCTACCGCATAAAAAGCTGTCAATAACTTTTCATGATAGCCATGTTTCCAGAAAACACCAAAAGCCTTGGAAGAAAGCCTGTTTCGGCCCTGGTTGTAAAAAAAACAAAAAAAAAAACAAAAGGGAAGGGTGACCGTCCAGGAATACCAGGTGCTGAAAGCCTTTTTTTTTTTTTTTTCCCCACGTCAATTGTGAAAGGAAACTTTTACCACAGCCATCAAGTCCCGCCGCTGCTTGGCATGGTTTCAGGGGCGATTGTGTCTATAAAATGAAAAATTCTGAGCGGTCTCACGGCTTACGGCAATACTACCCTGAGAGCGCCCGCTCTCGTCCGACCTCGGAGGCTAAGCAGGGTCGGGCCTGGTTAGTACTTGGATGGGAGACCGCCTGGGAATACCAGTTACCGTAAGCTTTTTTTTTTTTTTTTTTTTCTTATGTGCACTTCAATCGTTTAAGCCAAGAACTTTTTACAGCACCCATCACGAATGGCATTCGGAAACTGCAAGCCTAGTTTGAACTCCGACACTGAAACTACAACACGAGTTTAAAACCTACATTGTGTGGCGACAGCCATAGCATTGCAGTTCACGTTTTTACCGCTAGAGGACAGACTATGTACAGTGAATAAAGAGCATGGCTCCCTGTGAACTCAAAGCAGCAGTCTTTACTTGTAAAAGAACCCAGCACAACACATTGCGCTTCCATGTAGTGTTTTTACCTTTTTCATGACATTTATTTTGATACAGCCAAATGCAGGTTTTGTGCACTTCACTTTTCCGTTGGGCATTCGCGTAGAACCCTATTCCAGTTACGGCCAGATTCTTTTAGACTAGTGGTCCCCAAACTTTCTTGCGCCACGGACCGGCTACGCGTCAGAAATATTTTTGCGGACCTGCCTTTATATATATAAATAAACAATAAATCTATATAAATAAATACTACATTTATAATAAATATATATAAATAGGATTAAATAAAATGATACGACTGGCATAAAAACAAATATAAACCACATAAAAATAAAAGTCACCATTACGTTGAATTATTGGGAGCACCGAGCTTGTTTCTCAGAAACGAGCCGGTCCCATCCAGGCGTAATCGGAGACAATGAAACCCGAAGTGGTTAAGGTTTGTCTTTTAATGCAGGATGCTTGGTCTCCATGTGCCGAAGCAGTTTTGAAGGCTTCATTGGCTTGCTCGCTAGTTTCAGGGGCGATTGTGTCTATAAAATGCAAAATGTTGGGTCACCTCACGGCTTACGGCCATACTACCCTGAGAACGCCTGATCTCGTCTTATCTCGGAAGCTAAGCAGGGTCGGGCCTGGTTAGTACTTGGATGGGAGACTGCCTGGGAATACCAGGTGCTGTAAGCTTTTTCTTTTTCTTATGTGCACTTCAAGCTCTTTTTTTTTTTTTTTTTTTCTTATGTGCACTTCAATTGTTTAAGCCAAGACCTTTTTACAACACCCATCACGAATGGCATTCGGAAACTGCAAGCCTAGTTTGAACTCCGACACTGAAACTACAACACGAGTTCAAAACCTCTATGTACAGTGAATAAAGAGCATGGCTCCCTGTGAACTCAAAGCAGCAGTCTTTACTTGTAAAAGAACCCAGCACAACACATTGCGCTTCCATGTAGTGTTTTTACCTTTTTCATGACATTTATTTTGATACAGCCAAATGCAGGTTTTGTGCACTTCACTTTTCCGTTGGGCATTCGCGTAGAACCCTATTCCAGTTACGGCCAGATTCTTTTAGACTAGTGGTCCCCAACCTTTCTTGCGCCACGGACCGGCTACGCGTCAGAAATATTTTTGCGGACCTGCCTTTATATATATAAATAAACAATAAATCAATATAAATAAATACTACATTTATAATAAGTATATATACCGTATTTGCCGGTGTATTGGTCGACCTTTTTTGATCCAAAATCGACCGAAAAAAATCGACCTCGACTTATACACCGAGTCATAAAATTTAACTTCGTATTCATCGCTTCAAATGTGATGGTAACCAAGGCCGTTTCTCATGCATCTCATTGTGCGTTGCACTTAGAAAATTTGAACCGGGCAGCGTGCGCGAGTGCGCGGCCCGCTGGAAGTCGAATGAGGCGCCGCGACCACCTCCGCGGTGCTTATAAACCGCCGATCCGCTCGGCGGGGGCTATTTTCGGCCACTTGGCTCGTGCGCACGGCCTCCCGGATGTGCCGGGCGGGTGCGCGAGCTCGCCGGCCGCTGGAAGTCGAATGAGGCGCCGCGACCACCTCCGCGGTGCTTATAAACAGCCGATCCGCTCGGCGGGGGCTATTTTCGGCCACTTGGCTCGTGCGCACGGCCTCCCGGATGTGCCGGGCGGGTGCGCGAGCTCGCCGGCCGCTGGAAGTCGAATGAGGCGCCGCGACCACCTCCGCGGTGCTTATAAACAGCCGATCCGCTCGGCGGGGGCTATTTTCGGCCACTTGGCTCGTGCGCACGGCCTCCCGGATGTGCCGGGCGGGTGCGCGAGCTCGCCGGCCGCTGGAAGTCGAATGAGGCGCCGCGACCACCTCCGCGGTGCTTATAAACAGCTGATCCGCTCGGCGGGGGCTATTTTCGGCCACTTGGCTCGTGCGCACGGCCTCCCGGATGTGCCGGGCGGGTGCGCGAGCTCGCCGGCCGCTGGAAGTCGAATGAGGCGCCGCGACCACCTCCGCGGTGCTTATAAACAGCCGATCCGCTCGGCGGGGGCTATTTTCGGCCACTTGGCTCGTGCGCACGGCCTCCCGGATGTGCCGGGCGGGTGCGCGAGCTCGCCGGCCGCTGGAAGTCGAATGAGGCGCCGCGACCACCTCCGCGGTGCTTATAAACAGCCGATCCGCTCGGCGGGGGCTATTTTCGGCCACTTGGCTCGTGCGCACGGCCTCCCGGATGTGCCGGGCGGGTGCGCGAGCTCGCCGCCCGCCGGAAGTCGAATGAGGCGCCGCGACCACCTCCGCGGTGCTTATAAACAGCCGATCCGCTCGGCGGGGGCTATTTTCGGCCACTTGGCTCGTGCGCACGGCCTCCCGGATGTGCCGGGCGGGTGCGCGAGCTCGCCGGCCGCTGGAAGTCGAATGAGGCGCCGCGACCACCTCCGCGGTGCTTATAAACAGCCGATCCGCTCGGCGGGGGCTATTTTCGGCCACTTGGCTCGTGCGCACGGCTTCCCGGATGTGCCGGGCGGGTGCGCGATCTCGCCGGCCGCTGGAAGTCGAATGAGGCGCCGCGACCACCTCCGCGGTGCTTATAAACAGCCGATCCGCTCGGCGGGGGCTATTTTCGGCCACTTGGCTCGTGCGCACGGCCTCCCGGATGTGACGGGCGGGTGCGCGAGCTCGCCGGCCGCTGGAAGTCGAATGAGGCGCCGCGACCACCTCCGCGGTGCTTATAAACAGCCGATCCGCTCGGCGGGGGCTATTTTCGGCCACTTGGCTCGTGCGCACGGCCTCCCGGATGTGCCGGGCGGGTGCGCGAGCTCGCCGGCCGCTTGAAGTCGAATGAGGCGCCGCGACCACCTCCGCGGTGCTTATAAACAGCCGATCCGCTCGGCGGGGGCTATTTTCGGCCACTTGGCTCGTGCGCACGGCCTCCCGGATGTGCCGGGCGGGTGCGCGAGCTCGCCGGCCGCTTGAAGTCGAATGAGGCGCCGCGACCACCTCCGCGGTGCTTACAAACAGCCGATCCGCTCGGCGGCGGCTATTTTCGTCCACTTGGCTCGTGCGCACGGCCTCCCGGATGTGCCGGGCGGGTGCGCGAGCTCGCCGGCCGCTGGAAGTCGAATGAGGCGCCGCGACCACCTCCGCGGTGCTTATAAACAGCCGATCCGCTCGGCGGGGGCTATTTTCGGCCACTTGGCTCGTGCGCACGGCCTCCCGGATGTGCCGGGCGGGTGCGCGAGCTCGCCGGCCGCTGGAAGTCGAATGAGGCGCCGCGACCACCTCCGCGGTGCTTATAAACAGCCGATCCGCTCGGCGGGGGCTATTTTCGGCCACTTGGCTCCTGCGCACGGCCTCCCGGATGTGCCGGGCGGGTGCGCGAGCTCGCCGGCCGCTGGAAGTCGAATGAGGCGCCGCGACCACCTCCGCGGTGCTTATAAACAGCCGATCCGCTCGGCGGGGGCTATTTTCGGCCACTTGGCTCGTGCGCACGGCCTCCCGGATGTGCCGGGCGGGTGCGCGAGCTCGCCGGCCGCTTGAAGTCGAATGAGGCGCCGCGACCACCTCCGCGGTGCTTATAAACAGCCGATCCGCTCGGCGGGGGCTATTTTCGGCCACTTGGCTCGTGCGCACGGCCTCCCGGATGTGCCGGGCGGGTGCGCGAGCTCGCCGGCGGCTGGAAGTCCAATGAGGCGCCGCGATCTCCTCCGCGGTGCTTATAAAGTGCCGATCCGCTCGGCTTGGAGCTATTTCCGGCCTCCCGTTGGTGCCGGGCGGCGTGCGCGAGCTCGCCGGCCGCGATCTCCTCCGCGGTGCTTATAAACAGCAGCATGCGCACGGCCTCCCAGAATTTGAACACATTTCGTCAATAAATTTCGCATATTGAATTTTGAAGTTTAATATAATGCAACAATTGAGCTCGACTTATACAAAGGATATATCATAAAATCGTAAATTTCCGTCGAATTTTAGGGGGTCGACTTATACACCGAGTCGACCTGTACACCGGCAAATACGGTAAATACGATTAAATAAAATGATACGACTGGCATAAAAACAAATATAAACCACATAAAAATAAAAGTCACCATTACGTTGAATTATTGGGAGCACCGAGCTTGTTTCTCAGAAACGAGCCGGTCCCATCCAGGCGTAATCGGAGACAATGAAACCCGAAGTGGTTAAGGTTTGTCTTTTAATGCAGGATGCTTGGTCTCCATGTGCCGAAGCAGTTTTGAAGGCTTCATTGGCTCGCTCGCTAGTTTCAGGGGCGATTGTGTCTATAAAATGCAAAATGTTGGGTCACCTCACGGCTTACGGCCATACTACCCTGAGAACGCCCGATCTCGTCCGATCTCGGAAGCTAAGCAGGGTCGGGCCTGGTTAGTACTTGGATGGGAGACAGCCTGGGAATACCAGGTGCTGTAAGCTTTTTCTTTTTCTTATGTGCACTTCAATCGTTTAAGAAGCTATTTTTTACAACACCCATCACGAATGGCATCCGGAAACAGCAAGCCTAATTTAAACTCCGACATTGAAACTATAACACGAGTTTGAAAGCTATATTATGTGGTGACATCCACAGCATTGTAGTTAAATTTTTTACCGCTAGAGAGCAGACTATGTACAGTGAGCATGGCTCCCTGTGAACTCAAAGCAGCAGGCTTGACTTGTAAAAGAACCCAACACAACACTTCCATGAAGTAATTGTACTAAGTTCATTTTGTTTTTCCTTATTTAATCACTTCACTGGTTTCTTTTATATCAAACAAATTGTTTTAGGTTATTCACCTGACATGTTGATCCATCAGCTGATAAAGACGCGTCACCATCACATCTGTGACACTCTGATGAAGGCGGAAGAAACCGCCGAAACATGTCAGGTGAATAACCTAAAACAATTTGTTTGATATAAAAGAAACCAGTGAAGTGACTTCCATGAAGTGTTTTTAAACTTTTCAAGGCATTTATTTTGATTCAGCAAAATGCAGGTCGCAACGGCAAATTCGTGCTACCGCATAAAAAGCTGTCAATAACTTTTCATGATAGCCATGTTTCCAGAAAACACCAAAAGCCTTGGAAGAAAGCCTGTTTCGGCCCTGGTTGTAAAAAAAACAAAAAAAAAAACAAAAGGGAAGGGTGACCGTCCGGGAATACCAGGTGCTGAAAGCCTTTTTTTTTTTTTTTTTTCCCACGTCAATTGTGAAAGGAAACTTTTACCACAGCCATCAAGTCCCGCCGCTGCTTGGCATGGTTTCAGGGGCGATTGTGTCTATAAAATGAAAAATTCTGAGCGGTCTCACGGCTTACGGCAATACTACCCTGAGAGCGCCCGCTCTCGTCCGACCTCGGAGGCTAAGCAGGGTCGGGCCTGGTTAGTACTTGGATGGGAGACCGCCTGGGAATACCAGTTACCGTAAGCTTTTTTTTTTTTTTTTTTTTTCTTATGTGCACTTCAATCGTTTAAGCCAAGAACTTTTTACAGCACCCATCACGAATGGCATTCGGAAACTGCAAGCCTAGTTTGAACTCCGACACTGAAACTACAACACGAGTTTAAAACCTACATTGTGTGGCGACAGCCATAGCATTGCAGTTCACGTTTTTACCGCTAGAGGACAGACTATGTACAGTGAATAAAGAGCATGGCTCCCTGTGAACTCAAAGCAGCAGTCTTTACTTGTAAAAGAACCCAGCACAACACATTGCGCTTCCATGTAGTGTTTTTACCTTTTCATTGACATTTATTTTGATACAGCCAAATGCAGGTTTTGTGCACTTCACTTTTCCGTTGGGCATTCGCGTAGAACCCTATTCCAGTTACGGCCAGATTCTTTTAGACTAGTGGTCCCCAAACTTTCTTGCGCCACGGACCGGCTACGCGTCAGAAATATTTTTGCGGACCTGCCTTTATATATATAAATAAACAATAAATCTATATAAATAAATACTACATTTATAATAAATATATATAAATAGGATTAAATAAAATGATACGACTGGCATAAAAACAAATATAAACCACATAAAAATAAAAGTCACCATTACGTTGAATTATTGGGAGCACCGAGCTTGTTTCTCAGAAACGAGCCGGTCCCATCCAGGCGTAAGCGGAGACAATGAAACCCGAAGTGGTTAAGGTTTGTCTTTTAATGCAGGATGCTTGGTCTCCATGTGCCGAAGCAGTTTTGAAGGCTTCATTGGCTTGCTCGCTAGTTTCAGGGGCGATTGTGTCTATAAAATGCAAAATGTTGGGTCACCTCACGGCTTACGGCCATACTACCCTGAGAACGCCTGATCTCGTCTTATCTCGGAAGCTAAGCAGGGTCGGGCCTGGTTAGTACTTGGATGGGAGACTGCCTGGGAGTACCAGGTGCTGTAAGCTTTTTCTTTTTCTTATGTGCACTTCAAGCTCTTTTTTTTTTTTTTTTTTTTTCTTATGTGCACTTCAATCGTTTAAGCCAAGACCTTTTTACAACACCCATCACGAATGGCATTCGGAAACTGCAAGCCTAGTTTGAACTCCGACACTGAAACTACAACACGAGTTCAAAACCTCTATGTACAGTGAATAAAGAGCATGGCTCCCTGTGAACTCAAAGCAGCAGTCTTTACTTGTAAAAGAACCCAGCACAAAACATTGCGCTTCCATGTAGTGTTTTTACCTTTTTCATGACATTTATTTTGATACAGCCAAATGCAGGTTTTGTGCACTTCACTTTTCCGTTGGGCATTCGCGTAGAACCCTATTCCAGTTACGGCCAGATTCTTTTAGACTAGTGGTCCCCAACCTTTCTTGCGCCACGGACCGGCTACGCGTCAGAAATATTTTTGCGGACCTGCCTTTATATATATAAATAAACAATAAATCAATATAAATAAATACTACATTTATAATAAGTATATATACCGTATTTGCCGGTGTATTGGTCGACCTTTTTCGATCCAAAATCGACCGAAAAAAATCGACCTCGACTTATACACCGAGTCATAAAATTTAACTTCGTATTCATCGCTTCAAATGTGATGGTAACCAAGGCCGTTTCTCATGCATCTCATTGTGCGTTGCACTTAGAAAATTTGAACCGGGCGGCGTGCGCGAGTGCGCGGCCCGCTGGAAGTCGAATGAGGCGCCGCGACCACCTCCGCGGTGCTTATAAACCGCCGATCCGCTCGGCGGGGGCTATTTTCGGCCACTTGGCTCGTGCGCACGGCCTCCCGGATGTGCCGGGCGGGTGCGCGAGCTCGCCGGCCGCTGGAAGTCGAATGAGGCGCCGCGACCACCTCCGCGGTGCTTATAAACAGCCGATCCGCTCGGCGGGGGCTATTTTCGGCCACTTGGCTCGTGCGCACGGCCTCCCGGATGTGCCGGGCGGGTGCGCGAGCTCGCCGCCCGCCGGAAGTCGAATGAGGCGCCGCGACCACCTCCGCGGTGCTTATAAACAGCCGATCCGCTCGGCGGGGGCTATTTTCGGCCACTTGGCTCGTGCGCACGGCCTCCCGGATGTGCCGGGCGGGTGCGCGAGCTCGCCGGCCGCTGGAAGTCGAATGAGGCGCCGCGACCACCTCCGCGGTGCTTATAAACAGCCGATCCGCTCGGCGGGGGCTATTTTCGGCCACTTGGCTCGTGCGCACGGCTTCCCGGATGTGCCGGGCGGGTGCGCGATCTCGCCGGCCGCTGGAAGTCGAATGAGGCGCCGCGACCACCTCCGCGGTGCTTATAAACAGCCGATCCGCTCGGCGGGGGCTATTTTCGGCCACTTGGCTCGTGCGCACGGCCTCCCGGATGTGACGGGCGGGTGCGCGAGCTCGCCGGCCGCTGGAAGTCGAATGAGGCGCCGCGACCACCTCCGCGGTGCTTATAAACAGCCGATCCGCTCGGCGGGGGCTATTTTCGGCCACTTGGCTCGTGCGCACGGCCTCCCGGATGTGCCGGGCGGGTGCGCGAGCTCGCCGGCCGCTGGAAGTCGAATGAGGCGCCGCGACCACCTCCGCGGTGCTTATAAACAGCCGATCCGCTCGGCGGGGGCTATTTTCGGCCACTTGGCTCGTGCGCACGGCCTCCCGGATGTGCCGGGCGGGTGCGCGAGCTCGCCGGCCGCTGGAAGTCGAATGAGGCGCCGCGACCACCTCCGCGGTGCTTATAAACAGCCGATCCGCTCGGCGGGGGCTATTTTCGGCCACTTGGCTCGTGCGCACGGCCTCCCGGATGTGCCGGGCGGGTGCGCGAGCTCGCCGGCCGCTGGAAGTCGAATGAGGCGCCGCGACCACCTCCGCGGTGCTTATAAACAGCCGATCCGCTCGGCGGGGGCTATTTTCGGCCACTTGGCTCGTGCGCACGGCCTCCCGGATGTGCCGGGCGGGTGCGCGAGCTCGCCGGCCGCTGGAAGTCGAATGAGGCGCCGCGACCACCTCCGCGGTGCTTATAAACAGCCGATCCGCTCGGCGGGGGCTATTTTCGGCCACTTGGCTCCTGCGCACGGCCTCCCGGATGTGCCGGGCGGGTGCGCGAGCTCGCCGGCCGCTGGAAGTCGAATGAGGCGCCGCGACCACCTCCGCGGTGCTTATAAACAGCCGATCCGCTCGGCGGGGGCTATTTTCGGCCACTTGGCTCGTGCGCACGGCCTCCCGGATGTGCCGGGCGGGTGCGCGAGCTCGCCGGCCGCTTGAAGTCGAATGAGGCGCCGCGACCACCTCCGCGGTGCTTATAAACAGCCGATCCGCTCGGCGGGGGCTATTTTCGGCCACTTGGCTCGTGCGCACGGCCTCCCGGATGTGCCGGGCGGGTGCGCGAGCTCGCCGGCCGCTTGAAGTCGAATGAGGCGCCGCGACCACCTCCGCGGTGCTTACAAACAGCCGATCCGCTCGGCGGCGGCTATTTTCGTCCACTTGGCTCGTGCGCACGGCCTCCCGGATGTGCCGGGCGGGTGCGCGAGCTCGCCGGCCGCTGGAAGTCGAATGAGGCGCCGCGACCACCTCCGCGGTGCTTATAAACAGCCGATCCGCTCGGCGGGGGCTATTTTCGGCCACTTGGCTCGTGCGCACGGCCTCCCGGATGTGCCGGGCGGGTGCGCGAGCTCGCCGGCCGCTGGAAGTCGAATGAGGCGCCGCGACCACCTCCGCGGTGCTTATAAACAGCCGATCCGCTCGGCGGGGGCTATTTTCGGCCACTTGGCTCCTGCGCACGGCCTCCCGGATGTGCCGGGCGGGTGCGCGAGCTCGCCGGCCGCTGGAAGTCGAATGAGGCGCCGCGACCACCTCCGCGGTGCTTATAAACAGCCGATCCGCTCGGCGGGGGCTATTTTCGGCCACTTGGCTCGTGCGCACGGCCTCCCGGATGTGCCGGGCGGGTGCGCGAGCTCGCCGGCCGCTTGAAGTCGAATGAGGCGCCGCGACCACCTCCGCGGTGCTTATAAACAGCCGATCCGCTCGGCGGGGGCTATTTTCGGCCACTTGGCTCGTGCGCACGGCCTCCCGGATGTGCCGGGCGGGTGCGCGAGCTCGCCGGCCGCTTGAAGTCGAATGAGGCGCCGCGACCACCTCCGCGGTGCTTATAAACAGCCGATCCGCTCGGCGGGGGCTATTTTCGGCCACTTGGCTCGTGCGCACGGCCTCCCGGATGTGCCGGGCGGGTGCGCGAGCTCGCCGGCGGCTGGAAGTCCAATGAGGCGCCGCGATCTCCTCCGCGGTGCTTATAAAGTGCCGATCCGCTCGGCTTGGAGCTATTTCCGGCCTCCCGTTGGTGCCGGGCGGCGTGCGCGAGCTCGCCGGCCGCGATCTCCTCCGCGGTGCTTATAAACAGCAGCATGCGCACGGCCTCCCAGAATTTGAACACATTTCGTCAATAAATTTCGCATATTGAATTTTGAAGTTTAATATAATGCAACAATTGAGCTCGACTTATACAAAGGATATATCATAAAATCGTAAATTTCCGTCGAATTTTAGGGGGTCGACTTATACACCGAGTCGACCTGTACACCGGCAAATACGGTAAATACGATTAAATAAAATGATACGACTGGCATAAAAACAAATATAAACCACATAAAAATAAAAGTCACCATTACGTTGAATTATTGGGAGCACCGAGCTTGTTTCTCAGAAACGAGCCGGTCCCATCCAGGCGTAATCGGAGACAATGAAACCCGAAGTGGTTAAGGTTTGTCTTTTAATGCAGGATGCTTGGTCTCCATGTGCCGAAGCAGTTTTGAAGGCTTCATTGGCTCGCTCGCTAGTTTCAGGGGCGATTGTGTCTATAAAATGCAAAATGTTGGGTCACCTCACGGCTTACGGCCATACTACCCTGAGAACGCCCGATCTCGTCCGATCTCGGAAGCTAAGCAGGGTCGGGCCTGGTTAGTACTTGGATGGGAGACAGCCTGGGAATACCAGGTGCTGTAAGCTTTTTCTTTTTCTTATGTGCACTTCAATCGTTTAAGAAGCTATTTTTTACAACACCCATCACGAATGGCATCCGGAAACAGCAAGCCTAATTTAAACTCCGACATTGAAACTATAACACGAGTTTGAAAGCTATATTATGTGGTGACATCCACAGCATTGTAGTTAAATTTTTTACCGCTAGAGAGCAGACTATGTACAGTGAGCATGGCTCCCTGTGAACTCAAAGCAGCAGGCTTGACTTGTAAAAGAACCCAACACAACACTTCCATGAAGTAATTGTACTAAGTTCATTTTGTTTTTCCTTATTTAATCACTTCACTGGTTTCTTTTATATCAAACAAATTGTTTTAGGTTATTCACCTGACATGTTGATCCATCAGCTGATAAAGACGCGTCACCATCACATCTGTGACACTCTGATGAAGGCGGAAGAAACCGCCGAAACATGTCAGGTGAATAACCTAAAACAATTTGTTTGATATAAAAGAAACCAGTGAAGTGACTTCCATGAAGTGTTTTTAAACTTTTCAAGGCATTTATTTTGATTCAGCAAAATGCAGGTCGCAACGGCAAATTCGTGCTACCGCATAAAAAGCTGTCAATAACTTTTCATGATAGCCATGTTTCCAGAAAACACCAAAAGCCTTGGAAGAAAGCCTGTTTCGGCCCTGGTTGTAAAAAAAACAAAAAAAAAAAACAAAAGGGAAGGGTGACCGTCCGGGAATACCAGGTGCTGAAAGCCTTTTTTTTTTTTTTTTTCCCACGTCAATTGTGAAAGGAAACTTTTACCACAGCCATCAAGTCCCGCCGCTGCTTGGCATGGTTTCAGGGGCGATTGTGTCTATAAAATGAAAAATTCTGAGCGGTCTCACGGCTTACGGCAATACTACCCTGAGAGCGCCCGCTCTCGTCCGACCTCGGAGGCTAAGCAGGGTCGGGCCTGGTTAGTACTTGGATGGGAGACCGCCTGGGAATACCAGTTACCGTAAGCTTTTTTTTTTTTTTTTTTTTTCTTATGTGCACTTCAATCGTTTAAGCCAAGAACTTTTTACAGCACCCATCACGAATGGCATTCGGAAACTGCAAGCCTAGTTTGAACTCCGACACTGAAACTACAACACGAGTTTAAAACCTACATTGTGTGGCGACAGCCATAGCATTGCAGTTCACGTTTTTACCGCTAGAGGACAGACTATGTACAGTGAATAAAGAGCATGGCTCCCTGTGAACTCAAAGCAGCAGTCTTTACTTGTAAAAGAACCCAGCACAACACATTGCGCTTCCATGTAGTGTTTTTACCTTTTCATTGACATTTATTTTGATACAGCCAAATGCAGGTTTTGTGCACTTCACTTTTCCGTTGGGCATTCGCGTAGAACCCTATTCCAGTTACGGCCAGATTCTTTTAGACTAGTGGTCCCCAAACTTTCTTGCGCCACGGACCGGCTACGCGTCAGAAATATTTTTGCGGACCTGCCTTTATATATATAAATAAACAATAAATCTATATAAATAAATACTACATTTATAATAAATATATATAAATAGGATTAAATAAAATGATACGACTGGCATAAAAACAAATATAAACCACATAAAAATAAAAGTCACCATTACGTTGAATTATTGGGAGCACCGAGCTTGTTTCTCAGAAACGAGCCGGTCCCATCCAGGCGTAAGCGGAGACAATGAAACCCGAAGTGGTTAAGGTTTGTCTTTTAATGCAGGATGCTTGGTCTCCATGTGCCGAAGCAGTTTTGAAGGCTTCATTGGCTTGCTCGCTAGTTTCAGGGGCGATTGTGTCTATAAAATGCAAAATGTTGGGTCACCTCACGGCTTACGGCCATACTACCCTGAGAACGCCTGATCTCGTCTTATCTCGGAAGCTAAGCAGGGTCGGGCCTGGTTAGTACTTGGATGGGAGACTGCCTGGGAATACCAGGTGCTGTAAGCTTTTTCTTTTTCTTATGTGCACTTCAAGCTCTTTTTTTTTTTTTTTTTTTTCTTATGTGCACTTCAATCGTTTAAGCCAAGACCTTTTTACAACACCCATCACGAATGGCATTCGGAAACTGCAAGCCTAGTTTGAACTCCGACACTGAAACTACAACACGAGTTCAAAACCTCTATGTACAGTGAATAAAGAGCATGGCTCCCTGTGAACTCAAAGCAGCAGTCTTTACTTGTAAAAGAACCCAGCACAACACATTGCGCTTCCATGTAGTGTTTTTACCTTTTTCATGACATTTATTTTGATACAGCCAAATGCAGGTTTTGTGCACTTCACTTTTCCGTTGGGCATTCGCGTAGAACCCTATTCCAGTTACGGCCAGATTCTTTTAGACTAGTGGTCCCCAACCTTTCTTGCGCCACGGACCGGCTACGCGTCAGAAATATTTTTGCGGACCTGCCTTTATATATATAAATAAACAATAAATCAATATAAATAAATACTACATTTATAATAAGTATATATACCGTATTTGCCGGTGTATTGGTCGACCTTTTTCGATCCAAAATCGACCGAAAAAAATCGACCTCGACTTATACACCGAGTCATAAAATTTAACTTCGTATTCATCGCTTCAAATGTGATGGTAACCAAGGCCGTTTCTCATGCATCTCATTGTGCGTTGCACTTAGAAAATTTGAACCGGGCGGCGTGCGCGAGTGCGCGGCCCGCTGGAAGTCGAATGAGGCGCCGCGACCACCTCCGCGGTGCTTATAAACCGCCGATCCGCTCGGCGGGGGCTATTTTCGGCCACTTGGCTCGTGCGCACGGCCTCCCGGATGTGCCGGGCGGGTGCGCGAGCTCGCCGGCCGCTGGAAGTCGAATGAGGCGCCGCGACCACCTCCGCGGTGCTTATAAACAGCCGATCCGCTCGGCGGGGGCTATTTTCGGCCACTTGGCTCGTGCGCACGGCCTCCCGGATGTGCCGGGCGGGTGGGCGAGCTCGCCGCCCGCCGGAAGTCGAATGAGGCGCCGCGACCACCTCCGCGGTGCTTATAAACAGCCGATCCGCTCGGCGGGGGCTATTTTCGGCCACTTGGCTCGTGCGCACGGCCTCCCGGATGTGCCGGGCGGGTGCGCGAGCTCGCCGGCCGCTGGAAGTCGAATGAGGCGCCGCGACCACCTCCGCGGTGCTTATAAACAGCCGATCCGCTCGGCGGGGGCTATTTTCGGCCACTTGGCTCGTGCGCACGGCTTCCCGGATGTGCCGGGCGGGTGCGCGATCTCGCCGGCCGCTGGAAGTCGAATGAGGCGCCGCGACCACCTCCGCGGTGCTTATAAACAGCCGATCCGCTCGGCGGGGGCTATTTTCGGCCACTTGGCTCGTGCGCACGGCCTCCCGGATGTGACGGGCGGGTGCGCGAGCTCGCCGGCCGCTGGAAGTCGAATGAGGCGCCGCGACCACCTCCGCGGTGCTTATAAACAGCCGATCCGCTCGGCGGGGGCTATTTTCGGCCACTTGGCTCGTGCGCACGGCCTCCCGGATGTGCCGGGCGGGTGCGCGAGCTCGCCGGCCGCTGGAAGTCGAATGAGGCGCCGCGACCACCTCCGCGGTGCTTATAAACAGCCGATCCGCTCGGCGGGGGCTATTTTCGGCCACTTGGCTCGTGCGCACGGCCTCCCGGATGTGCCGGGCGGGTGCGCGAGCTCGCCGGCCGCTGGAAGTCGAATGAGGCGCCGCGACCACCTCCGCGGTGCTTATAAACAGCCGATCCGCTCGGCGGGGGCTATTTTCGGCCACTTGGCTCGTGCGCACGGCCTCCCGGATGTGCCGGGCGGGTGCGCGAGCTCGCCGGCCGCTGGAAGTCGAATGAGGCGCCGCGACCACCTCCGCGGTGCTTATAAACAGCCGATCCGCTCGGCGGGGGCTATTTTCGGCCACTTGGCTCGTGCGCACGGCCTCCCGGATGTGCCGGGCGGGTGCGCGAGCTCGCCGGCCGCTGGAAGTCGAATGAGGCGCCGCGACCACCTCCGCGGTGCTTATAAACAGCCGATCCGCTCGGCGGGGGCTATTTTCGGCCACTTGGCTCCTGCGCACGGCCTCCCGGATGTGCCGGGCGGGTGCGCGAGCTCGCCGGCCGCTGGAAGTCGAATGAGGCGCCGCGACCACCTCCGCGGTGCTTATAAACAGCCGATCCGCTCGGCGGGGGCTATTTTCGGCCACTTGGCTCGTGCGCACGGCCTCCCGGATGTGCCGGGCGGGTGCGCGAGCTCGCCGGCCGCTTGAAGTCGAATGAGGCGCCGCGACCACCTCCGCGGTGCTTATAAACAGCCGATCCGCTCGGCGGGGGCTATTTTCGGCCACTTGGCTCGTGCGCACGGCCTCCCGGATGTGCCGGGCGGGTGCGCGAGCTCGCCGGCCGCTTGAAGTCGAATGAGGCGCCGCGACCACCTCCGCGGTGCTTACAAACAGCCGATCCGCTCGGCGGCGGCTATTTTCGTCCACTTGGCTCGTGCGCACGGCCTCCCGGATGTGCCGGGCGGGTGCGCGAGCTCGCCGGCCGCTGGAAGTCGAATGAGGCGCCGCGACCACCTCCGCGGTGCTTATAAACAGCCGATCCGCTCGGCGGGGGCTATTTTCGGCCACTTGGCTCGTGCGCACGGCCTCCCGGATGTGCCGGGCGGGTGCGCGAGCTCGCCGGCCGCTGGAAGTCGAATGAGGCGCCGCGACCACCTCCGCGGTGCTTATAAACAGCCGATCCGCTCGGCGGGGGCTATTTTCGGCCACTTGGCTCCTGCGCACGGCCTCCCGGATGTGCCGGGCGGGTGCGCGAGCTCGCCGGCCGCTGGAAGTCGAATGAGGCGCCGCGACCACCTCCGCGGTGCTTATAAACAGCCGATCCGCTCGGCGGGGGCTATTTTCGGCCACTTGGCTCGTGCGCACGGCCTCCCGGATGTGCCGGGCGGGTGCGCGAGCTCGCCGGCCGCTTGAAGTCGAATGAGGCGCCGCGACCACCTCCGCGGTGCTTATAAACAGCCGATCCGCTCGGCGGGGGCTATTTTCGGCCACTTGGCTCGTGCGCACGGCCTCCCGGATGTGCCGGGCGGGTGCGCGAGCTCGCCGGCCGCTTGAAGTCGAATGAGGCGCCGCGACCACCTCCGCGGTGCTTATAAACAGCCGATCCGCTCGGCGGGGGCTATTTTCGGCCACTTGGCTCGTGCGCACGGCCTCCCGGATGTGCCGGGCGGGTGCGCGAGCTCGCCGGCGGCTGGAAGTCCAATGAGGCGCCGCGATCTCCTCCGCGGTGCTTATAAAGTGCCGATCCGCTCGGCTTGGAGCTATTTCCGGCCTCCCGTTGGTGCCGGGCGGCGTGCGCGAGCTCGCCGGCCGCGATCTCCTCCGCGGTGCTTATAAACAGCAGCATGCGCACGGCCTCCCAGAATTTGAACACATTTCGTCAATAAATTTCGCATATTGAATTTTGAAGTTTAATATAATGCAACAATTGAGCTCGACTTATACAAAGGATATATCATAAAATCGTAAATTTCCGTCGAATTTTAGGGGGTCGACTTATACACCGAGTCGACCTGTACACCGGCAAATACGGTAAATACGATTAAATAAAATGATACGACTGGCATAAAAACAAATATAAACCACATAAAAATAAAAGTCACCATTACGTTGAATTATTGGGAGCACCGAGCTTGTTTCTCAGAAACGAGCCGGTCCCATCCAGGCGTAATCGGAGACAATGAAACCCGAAGTGGTTAAGGTTTGTCTTTTAATGCAGGATGCTTGGTCTCCATGTGCCGAAGCAGTTTTGAAGGCTTCATTGGCTCGCTCGCTAGTTTCAGGGGCGATTGTGTCTATAAAATGCAAAATGTTGGGTCACCTCACGGCTTACGGCCATACTACCCTGAGAACGCCCGATCTCGTCCGATCTCGGAAGCTAAGCAGGGTCGGGCCTGGTTAGTACTTGGATGGGAGACAGCCTGGGAATACCAGGTGCTGTAAGCTTTTTCTTTTTCTTATGTGCACTTCAATCGTTTAAGAAGCTATTTTTTACAACACCCATCACGAATGGCATCCGGAAACAGCAAGCCTAATTTAAACTCCGACATTGAAACTATAACACGAGTTTGAAAGCTATATTATGTGGTGACATCCACAGCATTGTAGTTAAATTTTTTACCGCTAGAGAGCAGACTATGTACAGTGAGCATGGCTCCCTGTGAACTCAAAGCAGCAGGCTTGACTTGTAAAAGAACCCAACACAACACTTCCATGAAGTAATTGTACTAAGTTCATTTTGTTTTTCCTTATTTAATCACTTCACTGGTTTCTTTTATATCAAACAAATTGTTTTAGGTTATTCACCTGACATGTTGATCCATCAGCTGATAAAGACGCGTCACCATCACATCTGTGACACTCTGATGAAGGCGGAAGAAACCGCCGAAACATGTCAGGTGAATAACCTAAAACAATTTGTTTGATATAAAAGAAACCAGTGAAGTGACTTCCATGAAGTGTTTTTAAACTTTTCAAGGCATTTATTTTGATTCAGCAAAATGCAGGTCGCAACGGCAAATTCGTGCTACCGCATAAAAAGCTGTCAATAACTTTTCATGATAGCCATGTTTCCAGAAAACACCAAAAGCCTTGGAAGAAAGCCTGTTTCGGCCCTGGTTGTAAAAAAAACAAAAAAAAAAACAAAAGGGAAGGGTGACCGTCCGGGAATACCAGGTGCTGAAAGCCTTTTTTTTTTTTTTTTTCCCACGTCAATTGTGAAAGGAAACTTTTACCACAGCCATCAAGTCCCGCCGCTGCTTGGCATGGTTTCAGGGGCGATTGTGTCTATAAAATGAAAAATTCTGAGCGGTCTCACGGCTTACGGCAATACTACCCTGAGAGCGCCCGCTCTCGTCCGACCTCGGAGGCTAAGCAGGGTCGGGCCTGGTTAGTACTTGGATGGGAGACCGCCTGGGAATACCAGTTACCGTAAGCTTTTTTTTTTTTTTTTTTTTTCTTATGTGCACTTCAATCGTTTAAGCCAAGAACTTTTTACAGCACCCATCACGAATGGCATTCGGAAACTGCAAGCCTAGTTTGAACTCCGACACTGAAACTACAACACGAGTTTAAAACCTACATTGTGTGGCGACAGCCATAGCATTGCAGTTCACGTTTTTACCGCTAGAGGACAGACTATGTACAGTGAATAAAGAGCATGGCTCCCTGTGAACTCAAAGCAGCAGTCTTTACTTGTAAAAGAACCCAGCACAACACATTGCGCTTCCATGTAGTGTTTTTACCTTTTCATTGACATTTATTTTGATACAGCCAAATGCAGGTTTTGTGCACTTCACTTTTCCGTTGGGCATTCGCGTAGAACCCTATTCCAGTTACGGCCAGATTCTTTTAGACTAGTGGTCCCCAAACTTTCTTGCGCCACGGACCGGCTACGCGTCAGAAATATTTTTGCGGACCTGCCTTTATATATATAAATAAACAATAAATCTATATAAATAAATACTACATTTATAATAAATATATATAAATAGGATTAAATAAAATGATACGACTGGCATAAAAACAAATATAAACCACATAAAAATAAAAGTCACCATTACGTTGAATTATTGGGAGCACCGAGCTTGTTTCTCAGAAACGAGCCGGTCCCATCCAGGCGTAAGCGGAGACAATGAAACCCGAAGTGGTTAAGGTTTGTCTTTTAATGCAGGATGCTTGGTCTCCATGTGCCGAAGCAGTTTTGAAGGCTTCATTGGCTTGCTCGCTAGTTTCAGGGGCGATTGTGTCTATAAAATGCAAAATGTTGGGTCACCTCACGGCTTACGGCCATACTACCCTGAGAACGCCTGATCTCGTCTTATCTCGGAAGCTAAGCAGGGTCGGGCCTGGTTAGTACTTGGATGGGAGACTGCCTGGGAATACCAGGTGCTGTAAGCTTTTTCTTTTTCTTATGTGCACTTCAAGCTCTTTTTTTTTTTTTTTTTTTTTCTTATGTGCACTTCAATCGTTTAAGCCAAGACCTTTTTACAACACCCATCACGAATGGCATTCGGAAACTGCAAGCCTAGTTTGAACTCCGACACTGAAACTACAACACGAGTTCAAAACCTCTATGTACAGTGAATAAAGAGCATGGCTCCCTGTGAACTCAAAGCAGCAGTCTTTACTTGTAAAAGAACCCAGCACAACACATTGCGCTTCCATGTAGTGTTTTTACCTTTTTCATGACATTTATTTTGATACAGCCAAATGCAGGTTTTGTGCACTTCACTTTTCCGTTGGGCATTCGCGTAGAACCCTATTCCAGTTACGGCCAGATTCTTTTAGACTAGTGGTCCCCAACCTTTCTTGCGCCACGGACCGGCTACGCGTCAGAAATATTTTTGCGGACCTGCCTTTATATATATAAATAAACAATAAATCAATATAAATAAATACTACATTTATAATAAGTATATATACCGTATTTGCCGGTGTATTGGTCGACCTTTTTCGATCCAAAATCGACCGAAAAAAATCGACCTCGACTTATACACCGAGTCATAAAATTTAACTTCGTATTCATCGCTTCAAATGTGATGGTAACCAAGGCCGTTTCTCATGCATCTCATTGTGCGTTGCACTTAGAAAATTTGAACCGGGCGGTGTGCGCGAGTGCGCGGCCCGCTGGAAGTCGAATGAGGCGCCGCGACCACCTCCGCGGTGCTTATAAACCGCCGATCCGCTCGGCGGGGGCTATTTTCGGCCACTTGGCTCGTGCGCACGGCCTCCCGGATGTGCCGGGCGGGTGCGCGAGCTCGCCGGCCGCTGGAAGTCGAATGAGGCGCCGCGACCACCTCCGCGGTGCTTATAAACAGCCGATCCGCTCGGCGGGGGCTATTTTCGGCCACTTGGCTTGTGCGCAAGGCCTCCCGGATGTGCCGGGCGGGTGGGCGAGCTCGCCGGCCGCTGGAAGTCGAATGAGGCGCCGCGACCACCTCCGCGGTGCTTATAAACAGCCGATCCGCTCGGCGGGGGCTATTTTCGGCCACTTGGCTCGTGCGCACGGCCTCCCGGATGTGCCGGGCGGGTGCGCGGGCTCGCCGGCCGCTGGAAGTCGAATGAGGCGCCGCGACCACCTCCTCGGTGCTTATAAACAGCCGATCCGCTCGGCGGGGGCTATTTTCGGCCACTTGGCTCGTGCGCACGGCCTCCCGGATATGCCGGGCGGGTGCGCGAGCTCGCCGGCCGCTGGAAGTCGAATGAGGCGCCGCGACCACCTCCGCGGTGCTTATAAACAGCCGATCCGCTCGGCGGGGGCTATTTTCGGCCACTTGGCTCGTGCGCACGGCCTCCCGGATGTGCCGGGCGGGTGCGCGAGCTCGCCGGCCGCTGGAAGTCGAATGAGGCGCCGCGACCACCTCCGCGGTGCTTATAAACAGCCGATCCGCTCGGCGGGGGCTATTTTCGGCCACTTGGCTCGTGCGCACGGCCTCCCGGATGTGCCGGGCGGGTGCGCGAGCTCGCCGCCCGCCGGAAGTCGAATGAGGCGCCGCGACCACCTCCGCGGTGCTTATAAACAGCCGATCCGCTCGGCGGGGGCTATTTTCGGCCACTTGGCTCGTGCGCACGGCCTCCCGGATGTGCCGGGCGGGTGCGCGAGCTCGCCGGCCGCTTGAAGTCGAATGAGGCGCCGCGACCACCTCCGCGGTGCTTATAAACAGCCGATCCGCTCGGCGGGGGCTATTTTCGGCCACTTGGCTCGTGCGCACGGCCTCCCGGATGTGCCGGGCGGGTGCGCGAGCTCGCCGGCCGCTGGAAGTCGAATGAGGCGCCGCGACCACCTCCGCGGTGCTTATAAACAGCCGATCCGCTCGGCGGGGGCTATTTTCGGCCACTTGGCTCGTGCGCACGGCCTCCCGGATGTGCCGGGCGGGTGCGCGAGCTCGCCGGCCGCTGGAAGTCGAATGAGGCGCCGCGACCACCTCCGCGGTGCTTATAAACAGCCGATCCGCTCGGCGGGGGCTATTTTCGGCCACTTTGCTCGTGCGCACGGCCTCCCGGATGTGCCGGGCGGGTGGGTTAGGGTTAGGGTTAGGGTTAGGGTTAGGGTTAGGATTATGGTGGGAGCCCCCCCTCCTGGAGGAGGGAAAGGCAAAAGCACGGTCCATCCATCCGGGATTCCAATCAGCCCCCAGCTCACGGTTCCGGCGGGCAACGCGGTGACGTCGGCCATAGTGGACCGTCGTCCAACCCTGATCCATGGCTGTGGATCTAGAATTTGCCTTTGTTATATATTTAATAAAGTTGTTTTTTTAAAAAAATAAAGTTTCTTTTTTTATTTATTCTGGCCAATATGCAATGTGTGCCCTGACAACGTTTCGGCTATCTCAAGCCTTCATCAGGTCTGGCACACATGTATTATATGAAAAACTATTTTTTGTTTTGTAAGGTGCAACAATGTGTCTTGCTTGCAGTCCAAATTCGCACTAAAGGCTCTTTGCCTTGCGGATTCCTTTTATACCCTCAGCTCGGTTGAAGTTTTAAATCTTTTTTGTTTTTCGAAATTTCGTTTTAGAAATGTAACGTGTTTTAGCTTATATTTGCATTTTCCAATTAATTTTCATAATTAAACTAGCCTTCATATTGGGTTTAAACAAAATAATTATAATTTGGTCAACTTGGAATTGGTATTGTAGAATAATGTAAACATACTAATTTTGTTTTTTGTTTTTTAATGTTTTTTAATTGTTTTTTTAATGTTTTTGATGTATTTTGTTTTTCAAGTAGACGTGGTCTAGGATCTCGGATTGCTGTTCAAACTACAGGTAAATAATACATAGGTAGGTGGATTATATATGTGTATTGGGTTTTTGCAAATTTGTAATTATATTATTGAAAACATTTGGTGACTTTTGTTCATATTTTTGTGTTATTCCGTTTTGTCAATTTTTTCTGCTTTTTTTCAGGTGGGCGTGGTCCGGGGACCAGACGCGTGGTTCCAATTGGAGGTAAGTATCCAGGTAGGTATTAGATGTAAGTGGGTCTAAATAAAATAAAACCAATTTGTCCTAATTATGTTAATTGTCCTACTGTTTGGAAGTTCTGTTCCTGGTGGGACGTAGATAGGGACTGGGATTGGGGTATGGGTTGGGGTTAGGGTTGGGGTTAGGTTTAGGGTTGGGGGTAGGGTCAGGGTTGGGGTTAGGGTTGAGGGCAGGGTTAGGTTTGGGGTTAGGGGACAAAGCCCGACTCCCTTGTGTAGACACCCCTCTTGGGCGGTCCTGGTGGGGAGGGAATTGGCTGGGCTTACTGGCCACCACTGCGATCTTCCTCTGCGGGCGTAGGGACACTGTCAATTTTTGGGTTTGGATCTCAACCACTTCCCCTGGCTCCGAATCTTGGGTCTTCTTTTTGGCGACAGGTGTGAGTCTAGGTCGCTGTGGGAGCGGAGTGGGAGCGGGAAACCGCAGCTCCAGGTTAGGGTTTGGGATAGGGTTAGGGTTGGGGTTAGGGTTAGGGTTGGGGGCGAGAATAGGACTGGGGCTAGGAGTAGGGTGGGGGTCAGGGTTGGGATCGGAGCGCGGCAAGTCTTCCAGAAAGTCCAAAATCTCGTTCTCAACCTCCGAAATTGTGTCTGGTAGTAGGCGTGGAAAATTTCGCTTGGCCCAACCAACCGCCACTTGGAAAGCAGCCTCCCATTCTAGATTGTTGTCTTGGAGTGCAAATTCCATGTCGGACCGGCAGAACGGTAGGTGGGACTCGTAATGACGTTTGAGGATCTGGCAGGTGGTCTTGCCCCAGGCCTTGGCATTGTCCACAATGTCCCGCACAACCCCGCTATCTAGGAATGCCGGCTTGATCATTGTGGACAACACCTCCTCCATCCTGGTGATCATCCGAGGTTGTGTAGCCCACTGCTGGGGGTCTACATTGTTCAGGTGGTGGTAGACCTTAATCAAGTTATAGATTTTGCGGATCAGGCGACCAAATCCGGCCTCTGCTGGTCTCCACTTGGAGGTCCGGGTTGCAGCTGGAGGGGGATCACGTTGGTCCTGACGCGGTTGCCTGCGGCCTTGGCGAACTACTGTCGCATAGGAATCGAACCTAGAGCCAGGAGGTCTGGAAGGATCCGGAGGAGGCACAGGCTGGTTAGGATTATGGTGGGAGTCCCCCCTCCTGGAGGAGGGAAAGGCAAAAGCACGGTCCATCCATCCGGGATTCCAATCAGCCCCCAGCTCACGGTTCCGGCGGGCAACGCGGTGACGTCGGCCATAGTGGACCGTCGTCCAACCCTGATCCATGGCTGTGGATCTAGAATTTGCCTTTGTTATATATTTAATAAAGTTGTTTTTTTAAAAAAATAAAGTTTCTTTTTTGATTTATTCTGGCCAATATGCAATGTGTGCCCTGACAACGTTTCGGCTATCTCAAGCCTTCATCAGGTCTGGCACACATGTATTATATGAAAAACTATTTTTTGTTTTGTAAGGTGCAACAATGTGTCTTGCTTGCAGTCCAAATTCGCACTAAAGGCTCTTTGCCTTGCGGATTCCTTTTATACCCTCAGCTCGGTTGAAGTTTTAAATCTTTTTTGTTTTTCGAAATTTCGTTTTAGAAATGTAACGTGTTTTAGCTTATATTTGCATTTTCCAATTAATTTTCATAATTAAACTAGCCTTCATATTGGGTTTAAACAAAATAATTATAATTTGGTCAACTTGGAATTGGTATTGTAGAATAATGTAAACATACTAATTTTGTTTTTTGTTTTTTAATGTTTTTTAATTGTTTTTTTAATGTTTTTGATGTATTTTGTTTTTCAAGTAGACGTGGTCTAGGATCTCGGATTGCTGTTCAAACTACAGGTAAATAATACATAGGTAGGTGGATTATATATGTGTATTGGGTTTTTGCAAATTTGTAATTATATTATTGAAAACATTTGGTGACTTTTGTTCATATTTTTGTGTTATTCCGTTTTGTCAATTTTTTCTGCTTTTTTTCAGGTGGGCGTGGTCCGGGGACCAGACGCGTGGTTCCAATTGGAGGTAAGTATCCAGGTAGGTATTAGATGTAAGTGGGTCTAAATAAAATAAAACCAATTTGTCCTAATTATGTTAATTGTCCTACTGTTTGGAAGTTCTGTTCCTGGTGGGACGTAGATAGGGACTGGGATTGGGGTATGGGTTGGGGTTAGGGTTGGGGTTAGGTTTAGGGTTGGGGGTAGGGTCAGGGTTGGGGTTAGGGTTGAGGGCAGGGTTAGGTTTGGGGTTAGGGGACAAAGCCCGACTCCCTTGTGTAGACACCCCTCTTGGGCGGTCCTGGTGGGGAGGGAATTGGCTGGGCTTACTGGCCACCACTGCGATCTTCCTCTGCGGGCGTAGGGACACTGTCAATTTTTGGGTTTGGATCTCAACCACTTCCCCTGGCTCCGAATCTTGGGTCTTCTTTTTGGCGACAGGTGTGAGTCTAGGTCGCTGTGGGAGCGGAGTGGGAGCGGGAAACCGCAGCTCCAGGTTAGGGTTTGGGATAGGGTTAGGGTTGGGGTTAGGGTTAGGGTTGGGGGCGAGAATAGGACTGGGGCTAGGAGTAGGGTGGGGGTCAGGGTTGGGATCGGAGCGCGGCAAGTCTTCCAGAAAGTCCAAAATCTCGTTCTCAACCTCCGAAATTGTGTCTGGTAGTAGGCGTGGAAAATTTCGCTTGGCCCAACCAACCGCCACTTGGAAAGCAGCCTCCCATTCTAGATTGTTGTCTTGGAGTGCAAATTCCATGTCGGACCGGCAGAACGGTAGGTGGGACTCGTAATGACGTTTGAGGATCTGGCAGGTGGTCTTGCCCCAGGCCTTGGCATTGTCCACAATGTCCCGCACAACCCCGCTATCTAGGAATGCCGGCTTGATCATTGTGGACAACACCTCCTCCATCCTGGTGATCATCCGAGGTTGTGTAGCCCACTGCTGGGGGTCTACATTGTTCAGGTGGTGGTAGACCTTAATCAAGTTATAGATTTTGCGGATCAGGCGACCAAATCCGGCCTCTGCTGGTCTCCACTTGGAGGTCCGGGTTGCAGCTGGAGGGGGATCACGTTGGTCCTGACGCGGTTGCCTGCGTCCTTGGCGAACTACTGTCGCATAGGAATCGAACCTAGAGCCAGGAGGTCTGGAGGGATCCGGAGGAGGCACAGGCTGGTTAGGATTATGGTGGGAGCCCCCCCTCCTGGAGGAGGGAAAGGCAAAAGCACGGTCCATCCATCCGGGATTCCAAGGGTTAGGGTTAGGGTTAGGGTTAGGGTTAGGGGTTAGGGTTAGGGTTAGGTTTATAAGGTTATCTCGCTACACATTCCCCAAAGGGTCCGCCGACCCAGTTGGTTAGATAGAAGGCAGCGGAAGGCACAGGCCGGCGCATGTCTCCTTCAGTAAACCTCGCCGTACCGGAGTCGCATAAATTCTGGAATGGGTACGAAGGACGGCGAAGTGAGAATGCACCTCAACCAGAACCTCCCCCGAGTAGCTGAGGCGCTACCCAGGTCTTCGGCCAGCAAGATGGAAAAATAGTGAAAAGTGAGAGAAGAAAGCAACCTAAAGTCCTACCCTTGGATTATATTATGTCTATTAACTTTGAAGTATTTTTGACCTAATATCTTGTTTTTATATTCAACCAACAGCTTTCTTTAGAAGGGATCCCATTAAGTCGTCTTTGTTGTGGGTAATTTGAGCGTCAGAATTTCGTAGACACGTCATCAGTAGTGGACCTTGGGGTCACAGAGTGTTTCGGCCATTATCACCAGACACCCTCGCCCAAGGGAGGCCCCGCCGGGGTTGATCGAGCCCCGGTGTGTGTCTACCTAGTCAATTAAAATTACAGTTATTTGTCAAGTCAACTGCCCAGCTTTAACGCAGACAGAAAAGATCAATAGGTCAGTCTTTGTCTCTTTTAATTTATTGATTCATTGAATTTAAACCATCATTACGTATGTTTGTACTTAACTCAATGTTATATTATTTCATTTAAGTTTCTGGCCAAGTTTATCAGCATAATTGGAGGTCTGCCTGTAGTCCAATTGTGATGAAAACCCTTTAAACCATTATATCCACGCAATTAATATTATTTTATCAAAAGGACTGTGTTTGTATCAGCCGTTTATCTGACATTTATCAACCAGAAAAATCTTACCTTAGGAGATTGTCATTCCCAGCGCCACTTTCTTGGTTCACGGTGTCACTGTCAATGGCAAATTCCCATGAGCCTCTGCGAAGTGTCACGGCGGCTCGTCAACCAATCCCGTCCCTAAACCTATCTAACAATGTGATAAGCACTAAATAAAGTTAGATAAAACCCATTTGTGTCGTTTAATTGTGTTAACTGTTCCCCTGCAACCGCAAATTTAATTCGCAACAACATATTTGGAAATAAATCGATTAACGCAAATCGCGGCTATTTAGCATTAGCAAGCCGGAAGTACCCAAAGCCCTTGCCAAGTATCCCAACGGCTTCCGTACCACAAATATTTTCCAAAACTCATACCACAAAGTGTTAAAAAGCGAATAAACTTCCATTAAGGTCATTGGTATTATTCAAATGCATTAACCGGTCCCATTTATCCGTAAATTCAATTGCTAACATTAATAAGATCGCATATTTAGGACGAAATCGCTCTTCCTCCTTCTTCTTCTCTTTTCTTTTTTGGCGTACCGGCGCCAACGTCATGAGCATTAGCAACCCGGAAGTACCCACAAGCCCTCGCACTAGCAACCCGGAAGTACCTATAACCCCTGCAAAATGTCGTAGTGGACCCCGTTAATCGAAAATATTATTAAAATTACCCATCCCAGTGATAATAACAGAATACATTTCGATTGCTTTTGTTAACTCGCACTACCCGGTCACCATTGTCCGTAAATCCACTCGCCCACCACAATAATAAAACTGTGCAATTAAAACGAAATAGCCGTGCGCGTCAAGTGGCTAGTAAACGTTAGCCAAGCCGGAAGTATCCGTGATGACGCTTACATTGTCATGGCAACCAACTGTCCCCAAGCGTATTCATTACAATATCCACCCCAAAAGCGATCAAAATAAACAAAATGTTAAAAAACAATTTAATACT
>NC_090864.1:2500-42500 GCF_024217435.2 Syngnathus scovelli | reverse complement strand
AGTGGACCTTGGGGTCACAGAGTGTTTCGGCCATTATCACCAGACACCCTCGCCCAAGGGAGGCCCCGCCGGGGTTGATCGAGTCCCGGAGTGTGTCTACCTAGTCAATTAAAATTACAGTTATTTGTCAAGTCAACTGCCCAGCTTTAACGCAGACAGAAAAGATCAATAGGTCAGTCTTTGCCTCTTTTAATTTTTTGATTCATTGAATTTAAACCATCATTACGTAAGTTTGTATTCAACTCAATGTTATATTATTTCATTTAAGTTTCTGGCCAAGTTCATCAGCATAATTGGAGGTCTGCCTGTAGTCCAATTGTGATGTAAAACCCTTTAAACCATTATATCCACGCAATTAATATTATTTATCAAAAGGACTGTGTTTGTATCAGCCGTTTATCTGACATTTATCAACCGGAAAAATCTTACCTTAGGAGATTCTCATTCGCAGCGCCACTTTCTTGGTTCACGGTGTCACTGTCAATGGCAAATTCCCATGAGCCTCTGCGAAGTGTCACGGCGGCTCGTCAACCAATCCCGTCCCTAAACCTATCTAACAATGTGATAAGCACTAAATAAAGTTAGATAAAACACATTTGTGTCGTTTAATTGTGTTAACTGTTCCCCTGCAACCGCAAATTTAATTCGCAACAACATATTTGGAAATAAAACGATTAACGCAAATCGCGGCTATTTAGCATTAGCAAGCCGGAAGTACCCAAAGCCCTTGCCAAGTATCCCAACGGCTTCCGTACCACAAATATTTTCCAAAACTCATACCACAAAGTGTTAAAAAGCGAATAAACTTCCATTAAGGTCATTGGTATTATTCAAATGCATTAACCGGTCCCATTTAACCGTAAATTCAATTGCTAACATTAATAAGATCGCATATTTAGGACGAAATCGCTCTTCCTCCTTCTTCTTCTCTTTTCTTTCTTGGCGTACCGGCGCCAACGTCATGAGCATTAGCAACCCGGAAGTACCCACAAGCCCTCGCACTAGCAACCCGGAAGTACCTATGACCCCTGCAAAATGTCGTAGTGGACCCCGTTAATCGAAAATATTATTAAAATTACCCATCCCAGTGATAATAACAGAATACATTTCGATTGCTTTTGTTAACTTGCACTACCCGGTCACTATTGTCTGTAAATCCACTCGCCCACCACAATAATAAAACTGTGCAATTACAACGAAATAGCCGTGCGCGTCAAGTGGCTAGTAAACGTTAGCCAAGCCGGAAGTATCCGTGATGACGCTTACATTGTCATGGCAACCAACTGTCCCCAAGCGTATTCATTACAATATCCACCCCAAAAGCGATCAAAATAAACAAAATGTTAAAAAACAATTTAATACTATCTATTAGCGTTTTCCCCACTTATTTATTTCTACATTTAAAAGATAATAATAACCAATTAGTGATTCTATCCAACTAAGCCCTGTTTGCCAGACAGCTATTTTATGTGTCTATGGCGCCCTCATGTGTACTCTCCCGTCCTCTATCGTCTCATTTAGTCTGGAAAGAAAACGCGCTTAGAATTTTGTTCGAGTTAAAAAAAAGAGTCTGATTAAAGTTGAGACTTTCCTTTTTTATTTTGGTCAAAATTAAAAAAAAGAGAGAGAGAGAGAGAGAGAAAGCGAGAGAGCGAGAGAGAGAGAGAGAGAGGGAGAGAGAAAAAAAGAGAGAGAAAGAGAGAACGAGAGAGCAAGAGAGCCAGAGAGAGAGAGAGAGAGAGAGGGGGCAAAAGAGAGAGAGAGAGAGAGCGAGAGAGCGAGAGAGAGAGAAAGAGAGAGAAAACGAGGGAACGAGAGAGCAAGAGAGAGAGCGAGAGAGAGAGAGAGCGAGAGAGAGAGAGGTTAGGGTTAGGGTTAGGGTCAGGGTCAGGGTTAGAGAGAAAGAGAGAGAGCGAGAGAGAGAGAGGGAGAGAGAGAAAAAGAGAGAGAGAAAAAACGAGAGAGCGAGAGAGCAAGAGAGAGAGAGAGAGAGGTTAGGGTTAGGGTTAGAGAGAAAGAGAGAGAGAGCGCGAGAGGGAGAGAGAGAAAAAGAGAGAGAGAAAACGAGAGAGCGAGAGAGCAAGAGAGAGCGAGAGCGAGAGAGGTTAGGGTTAGAGAGAAAGAAAGAAAGAGAGAGAGAGAGCGAGAGAGCAAGAGAGAGGGAGAGAGAACGAGAGAGAACGAGAGAACGAGAGAAAGAGAGAGAGAGAGAGAGAGAGAGAGAGAGAGAGAGAGAGAGAGAGAGAGAGAGAGAGAGAGAGAGATTGAGAGAGAGAGAGGGAGACCACGGATAGGTAATGGGAAATGTGACTGCATCTCAACCAAAACCCCGAGTTTTCTGACCCGACACATGGTCTTATATCTCTCCCCCCCTAGGATAGAAAAGGGGAGGAGAGATGTGGGGGAGAGGAAACATATGTAGAAAGGAAATTGGGAAAATAAGAAAAGTATGCGACTCGATAATTTGGGTCAGGGAATACTGGGATGTCCGATAGGCTCAGGCGAGTTAGGTTTATAAGGTTATCTCGCTACACATTCCCCAAAGGGTCCGCCGACCCAGTTGGTTAGATAGAAGGCAGCGGAAGGCACAGGCCGACGCATGTCTCCTTCAGTAAACCTCGCCGTACCGGAGTCGCATAAATTCTGGAATGGGTACGAAGGACGGCGAAGTGAGAATGCACCTCAACCAGAACCTCCCCCGAGTAGCTGAGGCGCTACCCAGGTCTTCGGCCAGCAAGATGGAAAAATAGAGAAAGGTGAGAGAAGAAAGCAGCCTAAAGTCCTACCCTTGGATTATATTATGTCTATTCACTTTGAACCCTTGTTTACCTCATAACTTGTTTTCATATTAAACCAACCGTTTCCCTTAAAAGTTAGGTGTTGGGGTCAGCTAAGGAGTTCCTCCCCCGAAGGAGAAGAGCAAAGGCCCCGTCCTTCTATCCTTACCTGCAACCTATAGCCGGCTCCAAAGCATCCTAACTGTTGCGGACGCGCCAGTCATGTTGGCCAGGACTACTTGGGTCTTAATAAAGACCTTTTTTTTACCCTGAACTCGTGTTTGTGCTTATTGTGTGTTTGATTTTGACTGTACTTACCCGATCTGGTCCCCTTTGAGGGAAAAACAAACTCTATCTTAAAGTCCTACCCTTTGAATTTTTATTTTTTTGTCTATTCACTTTGAACTATTTTTGAAGTAATGTCTCGTTTTTATATTAACCCCACAGTTTGCTGTAGAGGTTAAGGTTAGGGATTAGGGGTTATGGTTAGGGTTATGGTTAGGGTTATGGTTAGGGTTAGGTTTAGGGGTTAGGTTTAGGGGTTAGGGGTTAGGGTTAGGGTTAGGGTTAGGGGTTAGGGTTAGGTGTATAAGGTTAGCTCACTAAACATTCCCCAAAGGGGTCCGCCGACCCAGTTGGTTAGATAGACGGCAGCGGAGAACACAGGTCGACGTCTGTCACCTTCAGTAAACTTTGCCGTATCGGAGTCACATAAATCCTGGAATGGGTTCGAAGGACGGCGAAGTGAGATTGCACCTCAACCAGAACCTACCCCCAGTTAGCTGAGGCGCTAACCAGGCCCTCGGCCAGCAAGATAGGAAAAATGGTGAGACGTGAGAAAAGAAAACAACCTAAAGTCCTAACCTTGGATTATATTATGTCTATTGATTTTGAAGTATTTTTGACCTAATATCTTGTTTTTATATTCAACCAACCGTTTTCCTTAAGAGGGGTCCCGTTAAGTCGTCCTTGTTGTCGGTAATTTGACCGTCAGAATTTCGTAGACACCTCATCAGTAGTGGACCTTGGGGTCACAGAGTGTTTCGGCCATTATCACCAGACACCCTCGCCCAAGGGAGGCCCCGCCGGGGTTGATCGAGTCCCGGAGTGTGTCTACCTAGTCAATTAAAATTACAGTTATTTGTCAAGTCAACTGCCCAGCTTTAACGCAGACAGAAAAGATCAATAGGTCAGTCTTTGCCTCTTTTAATTTTTTGATTCATTGAATTTAAACCATCATTACGTAAGTTTGTATTCAACTCAATGTTATATTATTTCATTTAAGTTTCTGGCCAAGTTCATCAGCATAATTGGAGGTCTGCCTGTAGTCCAATTGTGATGTAAAACCCTTTAAACCATTATATCCACGCAATTAATATTATTTATCAAAAGGACTGTGTTTGTATCAGCCGTTTATCTAACATTTATCAACCGGAAAAATCTTACCTTAGGAGATTCTCATTCGCAGCGCCACTTTCTTGGTTCACGGTGTCACTGTCAATGGCAAATTCCCATGAGCCTCTGCGAAGTGTCACGGCGGCTCGTCAACCAATCCCGTCCCTAAACCTATCTAACAATGTGATAAGCACTAAATAAAGTTAGATAAAACACATTTGTGTCGTTTAATTGTGTTAACTGTTCCCCTGCAACCGCAAATTTAATTCGCAACAACATATTTGGAAATAAAACGATTAACGCAAATCGCGGCTATTTAGCATTAGCAAGCCGGAAGTACCCAAAGCCCTTGCCAAGTATCCCAACGGCTTCCGTACCACAAATATTTTCCAAAACTCATACCACAAAGTGTTAAAAAGCGAATAAACTTCCATTAAGGTCATTGGTATTATTCAAATGCATTAACCGGTCCCATTTAACCGTAAATTCAATTGCTAACATTAATAAGATCGCATATTTAGGACGAAATCGCTCTTCCTCCTTCTTCTTCTCTTTTCTTTTTTGGCGTACCGGCGCCAACGTCATGAGCATTAGCAACCCGGAAGTACCCACAAGCCCTCGCACTAGCAACCCGGAAGTACCTATGACCCCTGCAAAATGTCGTAGTGGTTAGGGTTAGGGTTAGGGTTAGGTTTGGATTGTGGAGTCCACCTACCAGGGACGGGGAACTGATGTCCCCCCCTAGCAGAAGAGGACAACGCACGGTCATTCATCCGTGGCCATGCCTCGCCACCCGCTCCCGCCCCCGGGTTGCAGGCTGGCGCTGTCGCCCCCTACGGACAACTGTCCATTCCCCGTTGTAATTAAATGACATATTAATTTTTGGACTTCAAATTTTTATTATGTTTTATTTAAATATTTTTAATTTTCAAATTTCAATGAGTGGGTAAAATTAGAATTTTTAGACTTTTTATTCTAAAACAAATTATCAAATGTCTATTTTTCAAAAAGATTTTTAGTGTCCAAATTGTCCGAATTTAGCAACGTAATTTATTCCAATGAAATAAAATAAATGATTTGTAAATAACTGTAAATAAAATAAACAATAGTAAATTATTAAATCGACTGTAAATAGGAAATTATTAAATTGAATGTAAATAGTAGTGTGCCTTAACAACGTTTCGGCTATACTAAGCCTTCTTCAGGTCTGGCACACCCGTATTAAATGAAATATTTTTGTTTCTTATAGGGTACAACGATGTGTCTTGCTCGAAATTCGAATTCGTACTGAAGGTCTTTTGTTTTGTAAATTCTTTTTATTACATCTTTTTGGTTTTTCAAAATTTCGTTCTAGAAACGTAACATGTTTTAGCTTGTATTTGCGTTTTCCAATAGACTTTAATAAGATACTAGTCTTATTCGGTTTAAACGAAAAAATTACAATTAGTCAAATTGAAATAGTATATTTCTATAAAGATAATTTTTTTTTTTTTTTTTTTTTTTTTTTTTTTTTTTTTTTTTTTTTCTTCAGGGGTCCAGGGTGCAAGATTGCGGTTCCATCTGCAGGTAAGTAGTTCCATCCATAGGTAAGTAGTGAAGGTAGGTGTGTACATATTTATTGATTTTTTTTTTTTTGTTTTTTTTTTTTTTTTTGTTTGTGGGTGAGTATGGGTTTAGGGTTAGGGTTGGGATTAGGGTTAGGGTTAGGGTTAGGGTTAGGGTTAGGGTTGGGATTAGGGTTAGGGTTAGGGTTAGGGTGGGGTTGGGGTTAGGGTTAGGGTTAGGGTGGGGTTGGGGTTAGGGTTAGGGTTAGGGTTAGGGTTAGGGTGGGGTTGGGGATAGGTTAGGATTAGGGTTAGGGTGGGGTTGGGGTTAGGATAGGACTGGGGTTAGGGTGGGGTTGGGGTTAGGATAGGACTGGGGTTAGGGTAGGTTTAGGGTAGGAACCTGATAGGGTCTAGGATTGACCTTTACGCCTGCTGAGATGGCATTTCAAGGCTTGCTCTCCAGTATTTCTCTCTATCACACCGCTTGGGGTCTGACCATGCGCTGTTGCGTTCTAAACCCGCTATGTAGAGGGCCTCTGTCCCATGGTGGATGAAATGCTGGATGACCGGCGAACTGCTGTCCATTTTGTGAGTAATTTTATACTTAAGTTGCATAAGTACTGTACCGAGTTTGGTCCTTGGACTCCCTACATGTTTAGTGCCGCATCTCTTGCAAATAACCAGGTAGACTAGATTTCTGGATTCCAGAGTGAAGCCCTCTTGAACCTTAAAAACCATCTTGTCCCGCACCCTCCTGACAAACGACAAACTGGTGAAGTGTGGCCTAAGCGGATGAGGGTCCCTGGGCAATGTAGATGGTAACTTGGCCTGAACAAGTAGGTCCTTGAGGTTTTTGTTTCTTCTGAATGCCGATACCAATCTAGTGGCTTGTGGTTCATCCCCGGAGGCCATGACTTCCCTAAAATTTCTTCTGATTTTGTTGTGTAGGTACTTCATCCCTGATGAGTAGGTGGAAACAAACGGGATAGGGTCACCCACCGCCCTGGTTCTTCCCTTCATCCGGTATGTCTTCAAGCACTTCCTCAGGAAGGAGCGACTGTACCCTCTCTTTCTTAGAGCTCCAAAGAGTATCCTGACTGCATCGTAGAAGTTCTCCGTTCCGGTGCATATGCGGTGGAATCTATATAGCTGCGACTTGACAATCCCCTGAAAGGTATGGGAAGGATGGAAGCTGGACTTGTGTACCAAGGCATGTGTATCAGTGTCTTTGAAATGGACCTTAATATCCAATATTTGTTTTTTTTGGCAATTGGGGCCTTTGAATACCGTAGTATCAAGAAAGTTGATGGAGTTGTGCCCAATTTCTGCCTTGAGGGTAATGGACGGATCGTGGGAATTAAGTAAATGGAAGAATTCACGGAATTCCGTTTCTGATCCAGCCCATACTCCCCATATGTCGTCCAAGTACCTGACGTATCTTTGTGGTTTCTTCTTGCATTTTGCCAAGGCCTCGTGTTCCCAATGTGCCATAAAAATGTTGGCGTACGCTGGAGCAAACTTCTTCCCCATGGCCGTCCCCTTTATTTGTAGGTAGTACTGACCGTCAAATTCAAAGTCATTTTTGGTCAAGTTGATCTCCAGAAGTTGCAACAGGTAAGAGTCCGGTCTTTTAGGGTCCGGGAATCTTTCCAATACCTTCTTAACACAGTCCATTCCCGCCGCTATCGGGATGTTGGTGTAAAGACTGTCCACGTCCATCGTGAAAAAGAAGGTCTGGTCGGGGTCCATTCGTACGTCCTTCACAATTTGGATGAAATGGTAAGTATCCTTGATATAGGAAGGGTGTTTTGTAGACAGTGGAGTCAGAAAGTATTCCAAGAACTCGGCTGTGGCATATGTTTCACTTCCGCAATCCGAAACAATAGGTCTACCAGGTGGTATTTCATATGGGACGGGCCAGGTTTTTGGATCCTTGTGAATTTTAGGGAGCATATAAAACCGTCGTGGCCTGGGTTCCGAATCTCCAGTCAGGTATTCATGTTGCCTGGATGTGATATATTTCTGTTCCCTCAACCGGTCTACAATCTCGGACACCATTGGTCTTGTGTCCCAAAAGATGGGTTTGTCTAGTGCGGTGTAGTATCTTTCATCCTGAAGCTGTCGCATGGCTTCTTTGGTATACTGTTCTCTGTCCTGGATAACAATAGCCGAGCCTTTGTCCGCCGGTTTGATGACTATCTGTTTGTTGCTCCTCAATTCCCTCAAAGCCTTCTTCTCGTCCTCAGATAGGTTACTGGTCCCATTAGATCCTACATGGTGTTTCCTGAAGGCCTTGGTGTCCAGTTCCATCAGGTGAGCTACTTCCAATGGTAGGTCACACATCGGGGGAGACCAGGTAGAAGGTTTAACAAATGGTATTAATGTATTTTTACCCCATCCTCCAAAATGTGCCCTGATCTTGACCTTGCGATGGTAATTTTGCATGTCGTGTTGAAAGCGCATCACCTGATCCGTGCTCATTCCAACCGATGGGACAAAAGACAAACCCTTACTGAGTAACAATCTTTGATGTCCCGACAGTTTGAAATTTTTCGCCAACACCACCACATCAGAGCCCACTAGTGGGTCGTAGCGTTCAGTGCTCCCAACGTGTGGGTCCCGTGCCCCCCCGGTTTGACGGTTCCAAGGGCTTGGGAGTTTAAAAAGGTCTTCCAGTGAGCTAGCATGGCTCTCCCGGTCTCAGGCGTCCAATGAACCATGTCATTTTCAGCTACACGGAATTGACTTTCTGGGAGTGGCGGAATATAATCCATGTTCCTCACAATATGGTCATTAATGGTCTTGAGATTCGCCTTTTCGTCTTCCGGAAGCAATCTCGAGTAGTTTATGATTGGCACCCATACCTTCGCCCCGTGAAACTTGTCCTTTGGGTTAGGGTTAGGGTTAGGGTTAAGGGTTAGGGTTAAGGGTTAGGGTTAGGGTTAGGGTTAGGGTTAGGGTTGGGGTTGGGGTTGGGGTTGGGGTTGGGGTTGGGGTTAGGGTTAGGGTTAGGGGTCAGGGTCGGGGTTAGGGTTAGGGTTAGGGTTGGGGTTGGGGTTGGGGTTGGGGTTGGGGTTGGGGTTAGGGTTAGGGTTAGGGTTAGGTTTATAAGGTTATCTCGCTACACATTCCCCAAAAGGGTCCGCCGACCCAGTTGGTTAGATAGAAGGCAGCGGAAGGCACAGGCCGGCGCATGTCTCCTTCAGTAAACCTCGCCGTACCGGAGTCGCATAAAATCTGGAATGGGTACGAAGGACGGTGAAGTGAGAATGCACCTCAACCAGAACCTCCCCCGAGTAGCTGAGGCGCTACCCAGGTCTTCGGCCAGCAAGATGGAAAAATAGAGAAAGGTGAGAGAAGAAAGCAGCCTAAAGTCCTACCCTTGGATTATATTATGTCTATTCACTTTGAACCCTTGTTTACCTCATAACTTGTTTTCATATTAAACCAACCGTTTCCCTTCCAAGTTAGGTGTTGGGGTCAGCTAAGGAGTTCCTCCCCCGAAGGAGAAGAGCAAAGGCCCCGTCCTTCTGTCCTTACCTGCAACCTATAGCCGGCTCCAAAGCATGCTAACTGTTGCGGACACGCCAGTCATGTTGGCCAAGACTACTTGGGTCTTAATAAAGACCTTTTTTTTACCCTGAACTCGTGTTTGTGCTTATTGTGTGTTTGATTTTGACTGAACTTAACCGTTCTGGTCCCCTTTGAGGGAAAAACAAACTCTATCTTAAAGTCCTACCCTTTGAATTTTTATTTTTTGGTCTATTCACTTTGAACTATTTTTGAAGTAATGTCTCGTTTTTATATTAACCCCACAGTTTGCTGTAGAGGTTAAGGTTAGGGATTAGGGGTTATGGTTAGGGTTATGGTTAGGGTTATGGTTAGGGTTATGGTTAGGGTTATGGTTAGGGTTATGGTTAGGGTTATGGTTAGGGTTAGGGTTAGGGTTAGGTTTAGGGGTTAGGTTTAGGGGTTAGGGGTTAGGGTTAGGTGTATAAGGTTAGCTCACTAAACATTCCCCAAAGGGGTCCGCCGTCCCAGTTGGTTAGATAGACGGCAGCGGAGGACACAGGTCGACGTCTGTCACCTTCAGTAAACTTTGCCGTATCGGAGTCACATAAATCCTGGAATGGGTTCGAAGGACGGCGAAGTGAGATTGCACCTCAACCAAAACCTACCCCCAGTTAGCTGAGGCGCTAACCAGGCCCTCGGCCAGCAAGATAGGAAAATTGGTGGGACGTGAGAAAAGAAAATAACCTAAAGTCCTAACCTTGGATTATAGTATGTCTATTGATTTTGAAGTATTTTTGACCTAATATCTTGTTTTTATATTCAACCAACCGTTTACCTTAAGAGGGGTCCCGTTAAGTCGTCCTTGTTGTCGGTAATTTGACCGTCAGAATTTCGTAGACACCTCATCAGTAGTGGACCTTGGGGTCACAGAGTGTTTCGGCCATTATCACCAGACACCCTCGCCCAAGGGAGGCCCCACCGGGGTCGATCAAGTCCCGGAGTGTGTCTACCTCCTCAATCGAAATCTCAGTATTTGTCCAGTCAACTGTCCAGCTTTACTGCAGACAGCATAAATCAATTGGTCCGTCTTTCAGTCCTTTTGTTGTGCTGATTTGTTCAACCGTTAAACATATGTACAAAACCTTCGTATTCCTTTATATGGCATGCCACAAGTCTGGTAAAACATAGTTTGGGGCCAACCTGGTATAGTTTTGCTTCAATATGGAATAAAATTCTCCCAAATCCCCTGGTATTATTAAAATGTGTAACCCGATCTCCTTCATTCGTAGAATTAATTTATAACATTAATACGATCGCATATTCGTAACCAAATTCCCGTCAGTGTATCGTAGCTAATGTTATGAGCGTTAGCTGTGTTTCCTTTATTGATATTCGGTTCCATCCATCTGGCAATTTAATACTTTCTCTTTTCGTTCTCTTATAGCTTAGCATACTCTCACATATCCTATGCCAATAGAGGCTAGCATAGCGTAGTACCGTATAACTTAGCTTAAGCGATTAAAAAGGGGGTCACCTGTTTTTCTCGAAAAGAATCGGAAGAATCTTCCACATTACCTGGAAAGAAGGACTTCCCCAGTGCCACTCTCCTGAGTCACAGCGCCACCGTCGAAAGCCAACCCGTCCACTCTCCTTTCTCTTTTCTTTTCTCCCCCACGAGCCTCAGCGAAGCAAATGACGGCTCTCGTCATCCAATCACGTTCCCTCCTCTCACTGATAAGCACTAAGACATTCGGTAAATCATATTGGTGCCGTTTAATTGGGTTAGTCGTGGAACATTTAAATATAAATTAAATTCATCCTCTAAATCAAATCATATATTTAGAAATACATTCAACTACGTAAATCGCGATCCCCCTAGGTCCCGCCCCCCGAAAATACTCGTAAGCTCCTGTCAATTACTCTGCCGGCTCTTTTTTTTCCTTTTTAATCCCCCTATTTTCCCAAACTCTCCCCTCGTCGAAATAAATAATTAATATGGAATAAAATTCTCCTCAACCCCCTGGTATTATTAAAGTGTGTTAACCGATCCCATTAATTCGTAAAATTAATTTATAACATTAAGATGATCGTATATTTGTACGAAATCACTAAAAGCGTATCGTGGCTAATGTTATGAGCGTTAGCACTGCGGAAGTACCCATAAGCCCCAGAAAAGGCAATGGCGTCCCCCCTAGACACTAATATAACCGAAGCCGGTCCATAAATAATAAAAATCAAATAAATTTTAATTCTACCTCTTAGCCCGTTCCTTTATTGATAACCGGTCCCATTTTATCCGTCAATTTAGCCCCGATCATTGAAGTAGTCACCCATTTGGGGCGATATCGTCCTGCGCGTATTACAGCTAACAAGCATTAGCAACTAGGAAGTACCCATAAGCTCTTGCGAAAAAACATGGCGGCCCCCTTTAAACGATGATATTATTAAACTTAGCTGTCGTAGTCAAAATAATAAAATCCACTTAGATCAGTATTGTTTACTTGCACCACCCGGTGCCCCCTGTCCGTAAAAAAAACCACTCACTCACCTTAATACAACTGTGTAACCGAAGTCAATAGCCCCGTATACAAAGGAGCTAATAAATATTAGCCAAACCGGAAGTTCAACACTCCCCATTGCGTCATGGCAACCCACCGTCCACCCTTCTGCAAATCAAAACATCCGTTAAAACCAACTAGATTAGCATCCCGTCTAAAGTTGAAAAAAAACACCTTTCAATAAATTTAAGTGTTTCACAGCGTATTCATTTCTGAATTTAAAGGGTAAAATTAATTCCCTAATATTTGCGTTTAACCGAGCCTCGTTCATACCACCGCGATTTAATGTGCCAAGGGCGCCCTCAAGTGTCCTATCACGCACTGTGTTCTTTTATGTGTCTGAAGAAAAATCCGTCCTTTTTTATTTTTATTTTAGAGGTTGTTTAAAATCAAAAATATAATTCGAGTATAGTTCCCCCTATTTTTTGTTTTGTAATTTAATTAAATTTAATTTAATTTAAATTTAATTTTTATTTAAAATTAATCGTAAATTTTCCAATTTGGTTGGATTTAAAATTTATTCTGGGATCTCATTGCATTTAGGATCAAAATAAGGTTCAGTTTAGATTAATTTTGGTGAAATTTGGTGTAATTTCCTAATTAATTTAGGGTTAAGGGTCAAGGTCAAGGGTCAAGGTTAAATCTAAAGTTCGGGTTAGGTTTTGTTTCCTTTTCTTTTTGAACTTATGTAAATTTTGAGAATTGATTAGGTGTTAGGATTTAATGTTAGAGTATATTCCAAACAGGGATGAAGATTAGAATCTGGTGTCCGAGTTGGGAACCGTATCTATGCTGTCCGGAAAACCAGCCAACCAGAGTCAGACTTTTTGACCAAATGGAAAGTGTCAGAAGCCCTCGGAGTGATGTACAATGTCATTCTCCTGTCAGAGCTAAGTTCCTCATTCACTTTCAGTCTCGGTCTAACCTCTTTTCAGCTGTCTCCCAACACACAAATACCCCTCACCACCAGAACATAAACCAAGGAACTATTATGATATTTTCTCTACTTTCTATATATCGTTTTGGGAGGGCATTCCTTTTAAATTTTCTTAAACGTGTAAACTTTAACCCTAAAACATCTATTTTAAACCAAATATTCAAGTATTTTCCGTTGTTGTCAAATTGAGTCCTCGTGGATATTTAGTTTTCAAACTCTTAACCCATCGCATCTCAGCGCTTTCCCTATCTTTCTGTGTCCAGCCCGCACAGCTCTCTAATACCCGTATGCTCAAGTTATGTAACCCGTGCCGGCGGAAGTGGCGCACTAAGTGAGTGTTACGCTTCTGGTTGTGTGTGATGTTATAGCGGTGGGAATGCAATCTGCTCCTGACATCATTCCGAGTCTGTCCCACATACATAACATCACACAGCCGACAGCTCACGCAGTAGATCGCATTTTTCGTAGCTAAATCCTTGCCTGTTTGAATGAAAAAATGTTCCTTCTTCTGAGAGTCTGTTATCACACCTACTGATCTCCTGGCTGAGCGAGAGGATCCAGTCCGCATTTTCGTACTCACTAACCAGTCTTTTAAATTTGGATTTCTTTTGAAGGCCGAAACCACCTTATGTCTCCCCTTCAGGTCCGTTAGTGCTGAACTGTCTAAGTTCTGCTTGATCTTTCTGTGAACCTTGACCGTGTAGGTGTTATAGGTCGAAATCAGAGGAATTATGATTCTTTTGATGTCTTGCGTCTCTCCTCCCCTATCCGTTAAACCTGTTTGTAGTCTGACCCTACGAAGAAATGACCGGGAATAGCCCCGTTGTCGTAATGCCTTGAACAAAACTCTGGTTGCTTCTTCCCTGTCCTCTGAACGGGTGCAAATCCTTTCGAATCTCAAGAGTTGTGAGTAGATCAACCCTTTAAATGTGTGTTTCGGGTGAAAACTCTGTTTGTGTAATAACGCATGAGTGTCTGTGGGTTTGAAAAACACTCGTACGTCCAACTTCCCCGTTGTATTAAATTCCGGTCCCTTAAATATGGTCGTATCGAGAAAATTTATTTCCCTTTCGCTAATCTGTGCCGTGAGGTTAATTGAAGGATGTTGGTCATTTAGCGTTTTTAGGAAAAGATCAAAGTCCTCCCTGGAATCCCCCCAGATTCCCCAAATGTCATCCAAGTACCTTAGGTAGGCAATGGGTTTCTTAGTGCAACATGCCAAGGCAACCTCCTCCCACTCAGCCATATAGATGTTGGCATAGGCTGGAGAGAAACGCTTCCCCATAGCTGTCCCTTTGACCTGTAAAAACCACTCATTGTTAAACTGAAAATCATTCTTGGTCAGATTAAGTTCTAGTAAATCCAAAATGTGTACATCCGGGCGGCCTAATATCGGATTACGTGTCAGGACATTACGTACTGCCTCCAAACCTTTAGCTATTTCAATATTAGTGTATAAGTTTTCCACAACCATGGAAAATAATAGACACGTTCGAGTCAAGGTCAAGGCTCGTACCTTTTGAATGAAATCATTGGTGTCCTTGATGTAACTCGGATGTATCACCGACAATGGATTCAAATGATGATCCAATAGTTCGGCTGAGCCGTAGGATTCGCTTCCGCAATCTGAAACAATGGGGCGTCCTGGTGGCATGACATAGGGCCAGGGCCACGTCGCCGGATCTTTGTGAATTTTAGGTAGTAAATAAAAGTACCTCGGACGTGCCGGAGATGTTCCTTTTAAATACAGTAGTTGTTTTTTAGTAATATTTCGCTCTTTCCTCATTTGATCCAATATTCCATGGACTTTCTTTTCTGTGATTGGATAAATTGGTGTTTGAATAGAAAGGTAATACTCCGAATTGCGGAGTTGTCGGTGTGCCTCCTGCACGTATTTTTGTCGGTCCATAATGACTACTGCTGAGCCTTTATCTGCCGGTTTAATGGGTTAGGGTTAGGGTTAGGGTTAGGGTTAGGGTTAGGGTTAGGGTTAGGGTTAGGGTTAGGGTTAGGGTTAGGGTTAGGGTTAGGGTTAGGGTTAGGGTTAGGGTTAGGGTTAGGGTTAGGGTTAGGGTTAGGGTTAGGGTTAGGGTTAGGGTTAGGGTTAGGGTTAGGATTATGGTGGGAGCCCCCCCTCCTGGAGGAGGGAAAGGCAAAAGCACGGTCCATCCATCCGGGATTCCAATTAGCCCCCAGCTCACGGTTCCGGCGGGCAACGCGGTGACGTCGGCCATAGTGGACCGTCGTCCAACCCTGATCCATGGCTGTGGATCTAGAATTTGCCTTTGTTATATATTTAATAAAGTTGTTTTTTTAAAAAAATAAAGTTTCTTTTTTGATTTATTCTGGCCAATATGCAATGTGTGCCCTGACAACGTTTCGGCTATCTCAAGCCTTCATCAGGTCTGGCACACATGTATTATATGAAAAACTATTTTTGTTTTGTAAGGTGCAACAATGTGTCTTGCTTGCAGTCCAAATTCGCACTAAAGGCTCTTTGCCTTGCGGATTCCTTTTATACCCTCAGCTCGGTTGAAGTTTTAAATCTTTTTTGTTTTTCGAAATTTCGTTTTAGAAATGTAACGTGTTTTAGCTTATATTTGCATTTTCCAATTAATTTTCATAATTAAACTAGCCTTCATATTGGGTTTAAACAAAATAATTATAATTTGGTCAACTTGGAATTGGTATTGTAGAATAATGTAAACATACTAATTTTGTTTTTTGTTTTTTAATGTTTTTTAATTGTTTTTTTTAATGTTTTTGATGTATTTTGTTTTTCAAGTAGACGTGGTCTAGGATCTCGGATTGCTGTTCAAACTACAGGTAAATAATACATAGGTAGGTGGATTATATATGTGTATTGGGTTTTTGCAAATTTGTAATTATATTATTGAAAACATTTGGTGACTTTTGTTCATATTTTTGTGTTATTCCGTTTTGTCAATTTTTTCTGCTTTTTTTCAGGTGGGCGTGGTCCGGGGACCAGACGCGTGGTTCCAATTGGAGGTAAGTATCCAGGTAGGTATTAGATGTAAGTGGGTCTAAATAAAATAAAACCAATTTGTCCTAATTATGTTAATTGTCCTACTGTTTGGAAGTTCTGTTCCTGGTGGGACGTAGATAGGGACTGGGATTGGGGTATGGGTTGGGGTTGGGGTTAGGGTTGGGGTTAGGTTTAGGGTTGGGGGTAGGGTCAGGGTTGGGGTTAGGGTTGAGGGCAGGGTTAGGATTGGGGTTAGGGGACAAAGCCCGACTCCCTTGTGTAGACACCCCTCTTGGGCGGTCCTGGTGGGGAGGGAAGTGGCTGGGCTTACTGGCCACCACTGCGATCTTCCTCTGCGGGCGTAGGGACACTGTCAATTTTTGGGTTTGGATCTCAACCACTTCCCCTGGCTCCGAATCTTGGGTCTTCTTTTTGGCGACAGGTGTGAGTCTAGGTCGCTCTGGGAGCGGAGTGGGAGCGGGAAACCGCAGCTCCAGGTTAGGGTTTGGGATAGGGTTAGGGTTGGGGTTAGGGTTGGGGGCGAGAATAGGACTGGGGCTAGGAGTAGGGTGGGGGTCAGGGTTGGGATCGGAGCGCGGCAAGTCTTCCAGAAAGTCCAAAATCTCGTTCTCAACCTCCGAAATTGTGTCTGGTAGTAGGCGTGGAAAATTTCGCTTGGCCCAACCAACCGCCACTTGGAAAGCAGCCTCCCATTCTAGATTGTTGTCTTGGAGTGCAAATTCCATGTCGGACCGGCAGAACGGTAGGTGGGACTCGTAATGACGTTTGAGGATCTGGCAGGTGGTCTTGCCCCAGGTCTTGGCATTGTCCACAATGTCCCGGACAACCCCGCTATCTAGGAATGCCGGCTTGATCATTGTGGACAACACCTCCTCCATCCTGGTGATCATCCGAGGTTGTGTAGCCCACTGCTGGGGGTCTACATTGTTCAGGTGGTGGTAGACCTTAATCAAGTTATAGATTTTGCGGATCAGGCGACCAAATCCGGCCTCTGCTGGTCTCCACTTGGAGGTCCGGGTTGCAGCTGGAGGGGGACCACGTTGGTCCTGACGCGGTTGCCTGCGGCCTTGGCGAACTACTGTCGCATAGGAATCGAACCTAGAGCCAGGAGGTCTGGAGGGATCCGGAGGAGGCACAGGCTGGTTAGGATTATGGTGGGAGCCCCCCCTCCTGGAGGAGGGAAAGGCAAAAGCACGGTCCATCCATCCGGGATTCCAATTAGCCCCCAGCTCACGGTTCCGGCGGGCAACGCGGTGACGTCGGCCATAGTGGACCGTCGTCCAACCCTGATCCATGGCTGTGGATCTAGAATTTGCCTTTGTTATATATTTAATAAAGTTGTTTTTTTAAAAAAATAAAGTTTCTTTTTTGATTTATTCTGGCCAATATGCAATGTGTGCCCTGACAACGTTTCGGCTATCTCAAGCCTTCATCAGGTCTGGCACACATGTATTATATGAAAAACTATTTTTGTTTTGTAAGGTGCAACAATGTGTCTTGCTTGCAGTCCAAATTCGCACTAAAGGCTCTTTGCCTTGCGGATTCCTTTTATACCCTCAGCTCGGTTGAAGTTTTAAATCTTTTTTGTTTTTCGAAATTTCGTTTTAGAAATGTAACGTGTTTTAGCTTATATTTGCATTTTCCAATTAATTTTCATAATTAAACTAGCCTTCATATTGGGTTTAAACAAAATAATTATAATTTGGTCAACTTGGAATTGGTATTGTAGAATAATGTAAACATACTAATTTTGTTTTTTGTTTTTTAATGTTTTTTAATTGTTTTTTTTAATGTTTTTGATGTATTTTGTTTTTCAAGTAGACGTGGTCTAGGATCTCGGATTGCTGTTCAAACTACAGGTAAATAATACATAGGTAGGTGGATTATATATGTGTATTGGGTTTTTGCAAATTTGTAATTATATTATTGAAAACATTTGGTGACTTTTGTTCATATTTTTGTGTTATTCCGTTTTGTCAATTTTTTCTGCTTTTTTTCAGGTGGGCGTGGTCCGGGGACCAGACGCGTGGTTCCAATTGGAGGTAAGTATCCAGGTAGGTATTAGATGTAAGTGGGTCTAAATAAAATAAAACCAATTTGTCCTAATTATGTTAATTGTCCTACTGTTTGGAAGTTCTGTTCCTGGTGGGACGTAGATAGGGACTGGGATTGGGGTATGGGTTGGGGTTGGGGTTAGGGTTGGGGTTAGGTTTAGGGTTGGGGGTAGGGTCAGGGTTGGGGTTAGGGTTGAGGGCAGGGTTAGGATTGGGGTTAGGGGACAAAGCCCGACTCCCTTGTGTAGACACCCCTCTTGGGCGGTCCTGGTGGGGAGGGAAGTGGCTGGGCTTACTGGCCACCACTGCGATCTTCCTCTGCGGGCGTAGGGACACTGTCAATTTTTGGGTTTGGATCTCAACCACTTCCCCTGGCTCCGAATCTTGGGTCTTCTTTTTGGCGACAGGTGTGAGTCTAGGTCGCTCTGGGAGCGGAGTGGGAGCGGGAAACCGCAGCTCCAGGTTAGGGTTTGGGATAGGGTTAGGGTTGGGGTTAGGGTTGGGGGCGAGAATAGGACTGGGGCTAGGAGTAGGGTGGGGGTCAGGGTTGGGATCGGAGCGCGGCAAGTCTTCCAGAAAGTCCAAAATCTCGTTCTCAACCTCCGAAATTGTGTCTGGTAGTAGGCGTGGAAAATTTCGCTTGGCCCAACCAACCGCCACTTGGAAAGCAGCCTCCCATTCTAGATTGTTGTCTTGGAGTGCAAATTCCATGTCGGACCGGCAGAACGGTAGGTGGGACTCGTAATGACGTTTGAGGATCTGGCAGGTGGTCTTGCCCCAGGTCTTGGCATTGTCCACAATGTCCCGGACAACCCCGCTATCTAGGAATGCCGGCTTGATCATTGTGGACAACACCTCCTCCATCCTGGTGATCATCCGAGGTTGTGTAGCCCACTGCTGGGGGTCTACATTGTTCAGGTGGTGGTAGACCTTAATCAAGTTATAGATTTTGCGGATCAGGCGACCAAATCCGGCCTCTGCTGGTCTCCACTTGGAGGTCCGGGTTGCAGCTGGAGGGGGACCACGTTGGTCCTGACGCGGTTGCCTGCGGCCTTGGCGAACTACTGTCGCATAGGAATCGAACCTAGAGCCAGGAGGTCTGGAGGGATCCGGAGGAGGCACAGGCTGGTTAGGATTATGGTGGGAGCCCCCCCTCCTGGAGGAGGGAAAGGCAAAAGCACGGTCCATCCATCCGGGATTCCAATTAGCCCCCAGCTCACGGTTCCGGCGGGCAACGCGGTGACGTCGGCCATAGTGGACCGTCGTCCAACCCTGATCCATGGCTGTGGATCTAGAATTTGCCTTTGTTATATATTTAATAAAGTTGTTTTTTTAAAAAAATAAAGTTTCTTTTTTGATTTATTCTGGCCAATATGCAATGTGTGCCCTGACAACGTTTCGGCTATCTCAAGCCTTCATCAGGTCTGGCACACATGTATTATATGAAAAACTATTTTTGTTTTGTAAGGTGCAACAATGTGTCTTGCTTGCAGTCCAAATTCGCACTAAAGGCTCTTTGCCTTGCGGATTCCTTTTATACCCTCAGCTCGGTTGAAGTTTTAAATCTTTTTTGTTTTTCGAAATTTCGTTTTAGAAATGTAACGTGTTTTAGCTTATATTTGCATTTTCCAATTAATTTTCATAATTAAACTAGCCTTCATATTGGGTTTAAACAAAATAATTATAATTTGGTCAACTTGGAATTGGTATTGTAGAATAATGTAAACATACTAATTTTGTTTTTTGTTTTTTAATGTTTTTTAATTGTTTTTTTTAATGTTTTTGATGTATTTTGTTTTTCAAGTAGACGTGGTCTAGGATCTCGGATTGCTGTTCAAACTACAGGTAAATAATACATAGGTAGGTGGATTATATATGTGTATTGGGTTTTTGCAAATTTGTAATTATATTATTGAAAACATTTGGTGACTTTTGTTCATATTTTTGTGTTATTCCGTTTTGTCAATTTTTTCTGCTTTTTTTCAGGTGGGCGTGGTCCGGGGACCAGACGCGTGGTTCCAATTGGAGGTAAGTATCCAGGTAGGTATTAGATGTAAGTGGGTCTAAATAAAATAAAACCAATTTGTCCTAATTATGTTAATTGTCCTACTGTTTGGAAGTTCTGTTCCTGGTGGGACGTAGATAGGGACTGGGATTGGGGTATGGGTTGGGGTTGGGGTTAGGGTTGGGGTTAGGTTTAGGGTTGGGGGTAGGGTCAGGGTTGGGGTTAGGGTTGAGGGCAGGGTTAGGATTGGGGTTAGGGGACAAAGCCCGACTCCCTTGTGTAGACACCCCTCTTGGGCGGTCCTGGTGGGGAGGGAAGTGGCTGGGCTTACTGGCCACCACTGCGATCTTCCTCTGCGGGCGTAGGGACACTGTCAATTTTTGGGTTTGGATCTCAACCACTTCCCCTGGCTCCGAATCTTGGGTCTTCTTTTTGGCGACAGGTGTGAGTCTAGGTCGCTCTGGGAGCGGAGTGGGAGCGGGAAACCGCAGCTCCAGGTTAGGGTTTGGGATAGGGTTAGGGTTGGGGTTAGGGTTGGGGGCGAGAATAGGACTGGGGCTAGGAGTAGGGTGGGGGTCAGGGTTGGGATCGGAGCGCGGCAAGTCTTCCAGAAAGTCCAAAATCTCGTTCTCAACCTCCGAAATTGTGTCTGGTAGTAGGCGTGGAAAATTTCGCTTGGCCCAACCAACCGCCACTTGGAAAGCAGCCTCCCATTCTAGATTGTTGTCTTGGAGTGCAAATTCCATGTCGGACCGGCAGAACGGTAGGTGGGACTCGTAATGACGTTTGAGGATCTGGCAGGTGGTCTTGCCCCAGGTCTTGGCATTGTCCACAATGTCCCGGACAACCCCGCTATCTAGGAATGCCGGCTTGATCATTGTGGACAACACCTCCTCCATCCTGGTGATCATCCGAGGTTGTGTAGCCCACTGCTGGGGGTCTACATTGTTCAGGTGGTGGTAGACCTTAATCAAGTTATAGATTTTGCGGATCAGGCGACCAAATCCGGCCTCTGCTGGTCTCCACTTGGAGGTCCGGGTTGCAGCTGGAGGGGGACCACGTTGGTCCTGACGCGGTTGCCTGCGGCCTTGGCGAACTACTGTCGCATAGGAATCGAACCTAGAGCCAGGAGGTCTGGAGGGATCCGGAGGAGGCACAGGCTGGTTAGGATTATGGTGGGAGCCCCCCCTCCTGGAGGAGGGAAAGGCAAAAGCACGGTCCATCCATCCGGGATTCCAATTAGCCCCCAGCTCACGGTTCCGGCGGGCAACGCGGTGACGTCGGCCATAGTGGACCGTCGTCCAACCCTGATCCATGGCTGTGGATCTAGAATTTGCCTTTGTTATATATTTAATAAAGTTGTTTTTTTAAAAAAATAAAGTTTCTTTTTTGATTTATTCTGGCCAATATGCAATGTGTGCCCTGACAACGTTTCGGCTATCTCAAGCCTTCATCAGGTCTGGCACACATGTATTATATGAAAAACTATTTTTGTTTTGTAAGGTGCAACAATGTGTCTTGCTTGCAGTCCAAATTCGCACTAAAGGCTCTTTGCCTTGCGGATTCCTTTTATACCCTCAGCTCGGTTGAAGTTTTAAATCTTTTTTGTTTTTCGAAATTTCGTTTTAGAAATGTAACGTGTTTTAGCTTATATTTGCATTTTCCAATTAATTTTCATAATTAAACTAGCCTTCATATTGGGTTTAAACAAAATAATTATAATTTGGTCAACTTGGAATTGGTATTGTAGAATAATGTAAACATACTAATTTTGTTTTTTGTTTTTTAATGTTTTTTAATTGTTTTTTTTAATGTTTTTGATGTATTTTGTTTTTCAAGTAGACGTGGTCTAGGATCTCGGATTGCTGTTCAAACTACAGGTAAATAATACATAGGTAGGTGGATTATATATGTGTATTGGGTTTTTGCAAATTTGTAATTATATTATTGAAAACATTTGGTGACTTTTGTTCATATTTTTGTGTTATTCCGTTTTGTCAATTTTTTCTGCTTTTTTTCAGGTGGGCGTGGTCCGGGGACCAGACGCGTGGTTCCAATTGGAGGTAAGTATCCAGGTAGGTATTAGATGTAAGTGGGTCTAAATAAAATAAAACCAATTTGTCCTAATTATGTTAATTGTCCTACTGTTTGGAAGTTCTGTTCCTGGTGGGACGTAGATAGGGACTGGGATTGGGGTATGGGTTGGGGTTGGGGTTAGGGTTGGGGTTAGGTTTAGGGTTGGGGGTAGGGTCAGGGTTGGGGTTAGGGTTGAGGGCAGGGTTAGGATTGGGGTTAGGGGACAAAGCCCGACTCCCTTGTGTAGACACCCCTCTTGGGCGGTCCTGGTGGGGAGGGAAGTGGCTGGGCTTACTGGCCACCACTGCGATCTTCCTCTGCGGGCGTAGGGACACTGTCAATTTTTGGGTTTGGATCTCAACCACTTCCCCTGGCTCCGAATCTTGGGTCTTCTTTTTGGCGACAGGTGTGAGTCTAGGTCGCTCTGGGAGCGGAGTGGGAGCGGGAAACCGCAGCTCCAGGTTAGGGTTTGGGATAGGGTTAGGGTTGGGGTTAGGGTTGGGGGCGAGAATAGGACTGGGGCTAGGAGTAGGGTGGGGGTCAGGGTTGGGATCGGAGCGCGGCAAGTCTTCCAGAAAGTCCAAAATCTCGTTCTCAACCTCCGAAATTGTGTCTGGTAGTAGGCGTGGAAAATTTCGCTTGGCCCAACCAACCGCCACTTGGAAAGCAGCCTCCCATTCTAGATTGTTGTCTTGGAGTGCAAATTCCATGTCGGACCGGCAGAACGGTAGGTGGGACTCGTAATGACGTTTGAGGATCTGGCAGGTGGTCTTGCCCCAGGTCTTGGCATTGTCCACAATGTCCCGGACAACCCCGCTATCTAGGAATGCCGGCTTGATCATTGTGGACAACACCTCCTCCATCCTGGTGATCATCCGAGGTTGTGTAGCCCACTGCTGGGGGTCTACATTGTTCAGGTGGTGGTAGACCTTAATCAAGTTATAGATTTTGCGGATCAGGCGACCAAATCCGGCCTCTGCTGGTCTCCACTTGGAGGTCCGGGTTGCAGCTGGAGGGGGACCACGTTGGTCCTGACGCGGTTGCCTGCGGCCTTGGCGAACTACTGTCGCATAGGAATCGAACCTAGAGCCAGGAGGTCTGGAGGGATCCGGAGGAGGCACAGGCTGGTTAGGATTATGGTGGGAGCCCCCCCTCCTGGAGGAGGGAAAGGCAAAAGCACGGTCCATCCATCCGGGATTCCAATTAGCCCCCAGCTCACGGTTCCGGCGGGCAACGCGGTGACGTCGGCCATAGTGGACCGTCGTCCAACCCTGATCCATGGCTGTGGATCTAGAATTTGCCTTTGTTATATATTTAATAAAGTTGTTTTTTTAAAAAAATAAAGTTTCTTTTTTGATTTATTCTGGCCAATATGCAATGTGTGCCCTGACAACGTTTCGGCTATCTCAAGCCTTCATCAGGTCTGGCACACATGTATTATATGAAAAACTATTTTTGTTTTGTAAGGTGCAACAATGTGTCTTGCTTGCAGTCCAAATTCGCACTAAAGGCTCTTTGCCTTGCGGATTCCTTTTATACCCTCAGCTCGGTTGAAGTTTTAAATCTTTTTTGTTTTTCGAAATTTCGTTTTAGAAATGTAACGTGTTTTAGCTTATATTTGCATTTTCCAATTAATTTTCATAATTAAACTAGCCTTCATATTGGGTTTAAACAAAATAATTATAATTTGGTCAACTTGGAATTGGTATTGTAGAATAATGTAAACATACTAATTTTGTTTTTTGTTTTTTAATGTTTTTTAATTGTTTTTTTTAATGTTTTTGATGTATTTTGTTTTTCAAGTAGACGTGGTCTAGGATCTCGGATTGCTGTTCAAACTACAGGTAAATAATACATAGGTAGGTGGATTATATATGTGTATTGGGTTTTTGCAAATTTGTAATTATATTATTGAAAACATTTGGTGACTTTTGTTCATATTTTTGTGTTATTCCGTTTTGTCAATTTTTTCTGCTTTTTTTCAGGTGGGCGTGGTCCGGGGACCAGACGCGTGGTTCCAATTGGAGGTAAGTATCCAGGTAGGTATTAGATGTAAGTGGGTCTAAATAAAATAAAACCAATTTGTCCTAATTATGTTAATTGTCCTACTGTTTGGAAGTTCTGTTCCTGGTGGGACGTAGATAGGGACTGGGATTGGGGTATGGGTTGGGGTTGGGGTTAGGGTTGGGGTTAGGTTTAGGGTTGGGGGTAGGGTCAGGGTTGGGGTTAGGGTTGAGGGCAGGGTTAGGATTGGGGTTAGGGGACAAAGCCCGACTCCCTTGTGTAGACACCCCTCTTGGGCGGTCCTGGTGGGGAGGGAAGTGGCTGGGCTTACTGGCCACCACTGCGATCTTCCTCTGCGGGCGTAGGGACACTGTCAATTTTTGGGTTTGGATCTCAACCACTTCCCCTGGCTCCGAATCTTGGGTCTTCTTTTTGGCGACAGGTGTGAGTCTAGGTCGCTCTGGGAGCGGAGTGGGAGCGGGAAACCGCAGCTCCAGGTTAGGGTTTGGGATAGGGTTAGGGTTGGGGTTAGGGTTGGGGGCGAGAATAGGACTGGGGCTAGGAGTAGGGTGGGGGTCAGGGTTGGGATCGGAGCGCGGCAAGTCTTCCAGAAAGTCCAAAATCTCGTTCTCAACCTCCGAAATTGTGTCTGGTAGTAGGCGTGGAAAATTTCGCTTGGCCCAACCAACCGCCACTTGGAAAGCAGCCTCCCATTCTAGATTGTTGTCTTGGAGTGCAAATTCCATGTCGGACCGGCAGAACGGTAGGTGGGACTCGTAATGACGTTTGAGGATCTGGCAGGTGGTCTTGCCCCAGGTCTTGGCATTGTCCACAATGTCCCGGACAACCCCGCTATCTAGGAATGCCGGCTTGATCATTGTGGACAACACCTCCTCCATCCTGGTGATCATCCGAGGTTGTGTAGCCCACTGCTGGGGGTCTACATTGTTCAGGTGGTGGTAGACCTTAATCAAGTTATAGATTTTGCGGATCAGGCGACCAAATCCGGCCTCTGCTGGTCTCCACTTGGAGGTCCGGGTTGCAGCTGGAGGGGGACCACGTTGGTCCTGACGCGGTTGCCTGCGGCCTTGGCGAACTACTGTCGCATAGGAATCGAACCTAGAGCCAGGAGGTCTGGAGGGATCCGGAGGAGGCACAGGCTGGTTAGGATTATGGTGGGAGCCCCCCCTCCTGGAGGAGGGAAAGGCAAAAGCACGGTCCATCCATCCGGGATTCCAATTAGCCCCCAGCTCACGGTTCCGGCGGGCAACGCGGTGACGTCGGCCATAGTGGACCGTCGTCCAACCCTGATCCATGGCTGTGGATCTAGAATTTGCCTTTGTTATATATTTAATAAAGTTGTTTTTTTAAAAAAATAAAGTTTCTTTTTTGATTTATTCTGGCCAATATGCAATGTGTGCCCTGACAACGTTTCGGCTATCTCAAGCCTTCATCAGGTCTGGCACACATGTATTATATGAAAAACTATTTTTGTTTTGTAAGGTGCAACAATGTGTCTTGCTTGCAGTCCAAATTCGCACTAAAGGCTCTTTGCCTTGCGGATTCCTTTTATACCCTCAGCTCGGTTGAAGTTTTAAATCTTTTTTGTTTTTCGAAATTTCGTTTTAGAAATGTAACGTGTTTTAGCTTATATTTGCATTTTCCAATTAATTTTCATAATTAAACTAGCCTTCATATTGGGTTTAAACAAAATAATTATAATTTGGTCAACTTGGAATTGGTATTGTAGAATAATGTAAACATACTAATTTTGTTTTTTGTTTTTTAATGTTTTTTAATTGTTTTTTTTAATGTTTTTGATGTATTTTGTTTTTCAAGTAGACGTGGTCTAGGATCTCGGATTGCTGTTCAAACTACAGGTAAATAATACATAGGTAGGTGGATTATATATGTGTATTGGGTTTTTGCAAATTTGTAATTATATTATTGAAAACATTTGGTGACTTTTGTTCATATTTTTGTGTTATTCCGTTTTGTCAATTTTTTCTGCTTTTTTTCAGGTGGGCGTGGTCCGGGGACCAGACGCGTGGTTCCAATTGGAGGTAAGTATCCAGGTAGGTATTAGATGTAAGTGGGTCTAAATAAAATAAAACCAATTTGTCCTAATTATGTTAATTGTCCTACTGTTTGGAAGTTCTGTTCCTGGTGGGACGTAGATAGGGACTGGGATTGGGGTATGGGTTGGGGTTGGGGTTAGGGTTGGGGTTAGGTTTAGGGTTGGGGGTAGGGTCAGGGTTGGGGTTAGGGTTGAGGGCAGGGTTAGGATTGGGGTTAGGGGACAAAGCCCGACTCCCTTGTGTAGACACCCCTCTTGGGCGGTCCTGGTGGGGAGGGAAGTGGCTGGGCTTACTGGCCACCACTGCGATCTTCCTCTGCGGGCGTAGGGACACTGTCAATTTTTGGGTTTGGATCTCAACCACTTCCCCTGGCTCCGAATCTTGGGTCTTCTTTTTGGCGACAGGTGTGAGTCTAGGTCGCTCTGGGAGCGGAGTGGGAGCGGGAAACCGCAGCTCCAGGTTAGGGTTTGGGATAGGGTTAGGGTTGGGGTTAGGGTTGGGGGCGAGAATAGGACTGGGGCTAGGAGTAGGGTGGGGGTCAGGGTTGGGATCGGAGCGCGGCAAGTCTTCCAGAAAGTCCAAAATCTCGTTCTCAACCTCCGAAATTGTGTCTGGTAGTAGGCGTGGAAAATTTCGCTTGGCCCAACCAACCGCCACTTGGAAAGCAGCCTCCCATTCTAGATTGTTGTCTTGGAGTGCAAATTCCATGTCGGACCGGCAGAACGGTAGGTGGGACTCGTAATGACGTTTGAGGATCTGGCAGGTGGTCTTGCCCCAGGTCTTGGCATTGTCCACAATGTCCCGGACAACCCCGCTATCTAGGAATGCCGGCTTGATCATTGTGGACAACACCTCCTCCATCCTGGTGATCATCCGAGGTTGTGTAGCCCACTGCTGGGGGTCTACATTGTTCAGGTGGTGGTAGACCTTAATCAAGTTATAGATTTTGCGGATCAGGCGACCAAATCCGGCCTCTGCTGGTCTCCACTTGGAGGTCCGGGTTGCAGCTGGAGGGGGACCACGTTGGTCCTGACGCGGTTGCCTGCGGCCTTGGCGAACTACTGTCGCATAGGAATCGAACCTAGAGCCAGGAGGTCTGGAGGGATCCGGAGGAGGCACAGGCTGGTTAGGATTATGGTGGGAGCCCCCCCTCCTGGAGGAGGGAAAGGCAAAAGCACGGTCCATCCATCCGGGATTCCAATTAGCCCCCAGCTCACGGTTCCGGCGGGCAACGCGGTGACGTCGGCCATAGTGGACCGTCGTCCAACCCTGATCCATGGCTGTGGATCTAGAATTTGCCTTTGTTATATATTTAATAAAGTTGTTTTTTTAAAAAAATAAAGTTTCTTTTTTGATTTATTCTGGCCAATATGCAATGTGTGCCCTGACAACGTTTCGGCTATCTCAAGCCTTCATCAGGTCTGGCACACATGTATTATATGAAAAACTATTTTTGTTTTGTAAGGTGCAACAATGTGTCTTGCTTGCAGTCCAAATTCGCACTAAAGGCTCTTTGCCTTGCGGATTCCTTTTATACCCTCAGCTCGGTTGAAGTTTTAAATCTTTTTTGTTTTTCGAAATTTCGTTTTAGAAATGTAACGTGTTTTAGCTTATATTTGCATTTTCCAATTAATTTTCATAATTAAACTAGCCTTCATATTGGGTTTAAACAAAATAATTATAATTTGGTCAACTTGGAATTGGTATTGTAGAATAATGTAAACATACTAATTTTGTTTTTTGTTTTTTAATGTTTTTTAATTGTTTTTTTTAATGTTTTTGATGTATTTTGTTTTTCAAGTAGACGTGGTCTAGGATCTCGGATTGCTGTTCAAACTACAGGTAAATAATACATAGGTAGGTGGATTATATATGTGTATTGGGTTTTTGCAAATTTGTAATTATATTATTGAAAACATTTGGTGACTTTTGTTCATATTTTTGTGTTATTCCGTTTTGTCAATTTTTTCTGCTTTTTTTCAGGTGGGCGTGGTCCGGGGACCAGACGCGTGGTTCCAATTGGAGGTAAGTATCCAGGTAGGTATTAGATGTAAGTGGGTCTAAATAAAATAAAACCAATTTGTCCTAATTATGTTAATTGTCCTACTGTTTGGAAGTTCTGTTCCTGGTGGGACGTAGATAGGGACTGGGATTGGGGTATGGGTTGGGGTTGGGGTTAGGGTTGGGGTTAGGTTTAGGGTTGGGGGTAGGGTCAGGGTTGGGGTTAGGGTTGAGGGCAGGGTTAGGATTGGGGTTAGGGGACAAAGCCCGACTCCCTTGTGTAGACACCCCTCTTGGGCGGTCCTGGTGGGGAGGGAAGTGGCTGGGCTTACTGGCCACCACTGCGATCTTCCTCTGCGGGCGTAGGGACACTGTCAATTTTTGGGTTTGGATCTCAACCACTTCCCCTGGCTCCGAATCTTGGGTCTTCTTTTTGGCGACAGGTGTGAGTCTAGGTCGCTCTGGGAGCGGAGTGGGAGCGGGAAACCGCAGCTCCAGGTTAGGGTTTGGGATAGGGTTAGGGTTGGGGTTAGGGTTGGGGGCGAGAATAGGACTGGGGCTAGGAGTAGGGTGGGGGTCAGGGTTGGGATCGGAGCGCGGCAAGTCTTCCAGAAAGTCCAAAATCTCGTTCTCAACCTCCGAAATTGTGTCTGGTAGTAGGCGTGGAAAATTTCGCTTGGCCCAACCAACCGCCACTTGGAAAGCAGCCTCCCATTCTAGATTGTTGTCTTGGAGTGCAAATTCCATGTCGGACCGGCAGAACGGTAGGTGGGACTCGTAATGACGTTTGAGGATCTGGCAGGTGGTCTTGCCCCAGGTCTTGGCATTGTCCACAATGTCCCGGACAACCCCGCTATCTAGGAATGCCGGCTTGATCATTGTGGACAACACCTCCTCCATCCTGGTGATCATCCGAGGTTGTGTAGCCCACTGCTGGGGGTCTACATTGTTCAGGTGGTGGTAGACCTTAATCAAGTTATAGATTTTGCGGATCAGGCGACCAAATCCGGCCTCTGCTGGTCTCCACTTGGAGGTCCGGGTTGCAGCTGGAGGGGGACCACGTTGGTCCTGACGCGGTTGCCTGCGGCCTTGGCGAACTACTGTCGCATAGGAATCGAACCTAGAGCCAGGAGGTCTGGAGGGATCCGGAGGAGGCACAGGCTGGTTAGGATTATGGTGGGAGCCCCCCCTCCTGGAGGAGGGAAAGGCAAAAGCACGGTCCATCCATCCGGGATTCCAATTAGCCCCCAGCTCACGGTTCCGGCGGGCAACGCGGTGACGTCGGCCATAGTGGACCGTCGTCCAACCCTGATCCATGGCTGTGGATCTAGAATTTGCCTTTGTTATATATTTAATAAAGTTGTTTTTTTAAAAAAATAAAGTTTCTTTTTTGATTTATTCTGGCCAATATGCAATGTGTGCCCTGACAACGTTTCGGCTATCTCAAGCCTTCATCAGGTCTGGCACACATGTATTATATGAAAAACTATTTTTGTTTTGTAAGGTGCAACAATGTGTCTTGCTTGCAGTCCAAATTCGCACTAAAGGCTCTTTGCCTTGCGGATTCCTTTTATACCCTCAGCTCGGTTGAAGTTTTAAATCTTTTTTGTTTTTCGAAATTTCGTTTTAGAAATGTAACGTGTTTTAGCTTATATTTGCATTTTCCAATTAATTTTCATAATTAAACTAGCCTTCATATTGGGTTTAAACAAAATAATTATAATTTGGTCAACTTGGAATTGGTATTGTAGAATAATGTAAACATACTAATTTTGTTTTTTGTTTTTTAATGTTTTTTAATTGTTTTTTTTAATGTTTTTGATGTATTTTGTTTTTCAAGTAGACGTGGTCTAGGATCTCGGATTGCTGTTCAAACTACAGGTAAATAATACATAGGTAGGTGGATTATATATGTGTATTGGGTTTTTGCAAATTTGTAATTATATTATTGAAAACATTTGGTGACTTTTGTTCATATTTTTGTGTTATTCCGTTTTGTCAATTTTTTCTGCTTTTTTTCAGGTGGGCGTGGTCCGGGGACCAGACGCGTGGTTCCAATTGGAGGTAAGTATCCAGGTAGGTATTAGATGTAAGTGGGTCTAAATAAAATAAAACCAATTTGTCCTAATTATGTTAATTGTCCTACTGTTTGGAAGTTCTGTTCCTGGTGGGACGTAGATAGGGACTGGGATTGGGGTATGGGTTGGGGTTGGGGTTAGGGTTGGGGTTAGGTTTAGGGTTGGGGGTAGGGTCAGGGTTGGGGTTAGGGTTGAGGGCAGGGTTAGGATTGGGGTTAGGGGACAAAGCCCGACTCCCTTGTGTAGACACCCCTCTTGGGCGGTCCTGGTGGGGAGGGAAGTGGCTGGGCTTACTGGCCACCACTGCGATCTTCCTCTGCGGGCGTAGGGACACTGTCAATTTTTGGGTTTGGATCTCAACCACTTCCCCTGGCTCCGAATCTTGGGTTTTCTTTTTGGCGACAGGTGTGAGTCTAGGTCGCTCTGGGAGCGGAGTGGGAGCGGGAAACCGCAGCTCCAGGTTAGGGTTTGGGATAGGGTTAGGGTTGGGGTTAGGGTTGGGGGCGAGAATAGGACTGGGGCTAGGAGTAGGGTGGGGGTCAGGGTTGGGATCGGAGCGCGGCAAGTCTTCCAGAAAGTCCAAAATCTCGTTCTCAACCTCCGAAATTGTGTCTGGTAGTAGGCGTGGAAAATTTCGCTTGGCCCAACCAACCGCCACTTGGAAAGCAGCCTCCCATTCTAGATTGTTGTCTTGGAGTGCAAATTCCATGTCGGACCGGCAGAACGGTAGGTGGGACTCGTAATGACGTTTGAGGATCTGGCAGGTGGTCTTGCCCCAGGTCTTGGCATTGTCCACAATGTCCCGGACAACCCCGCTATCTAGGAATGCCGGCTTGATCATTGTGGACAACACCTCCTCCATCCTGGTGATCATCCGAGGTTGTGTAGCCCACTGCTGGGGGTCTACATTGTTCAGGTGGTGGTAGACCTTAATCAAGTTATAGATTTTGCGGATCAGGCGACCAAATCCGGCCTCTGCTGGTCTCCACTTGGAGGTCCGGGTTGCAGCTGGAGGGGGACCACGTTGGTCCTGACGCGGTTGCCTGCGGCCTTGGCGAACTACTGTCGCATAGGAATCGAACCTAGAGCCAGGAGGTCTGGAGGGATCCGGAGGAGGCACAGGCTGGTTAGGATTATGGTGGGAGCCCCCCCTCCTGGAGGAGGGAAAGGCAAAAGCACGGTCCATCCATCCGGGATTCCAATTAGCCCCCAGCTCACGGTTCCGGCGGGCAACGCGGTGACGTCGGCCATAGTGGACCGTCGTCCAACCCTGATCCATGGCTGTGGATCTAGAATTTGCCTTTGTTATATATTTAATAAAGTTGTTTTTTTAAAAAAATAAAGTTTCTTTTTTGATTTATTCTGGCCAATATGCAATGTGTGCCCTGACAACGTTTCGGCTATCTCAAGCCTTCATCAGGTCTGGCACACATGTATTATATGAAAAACTATTTTTGTTTTGTAAGGTGCAACAATGTGTCTTGCTTGCAGTCCAAATTCGCACTAAAGGCTCTTTGCCTTGCGGATTCCTTTTATACCCTCAGCTCGGTTGAAGTTTTAAATCTTTTTTGTTTTTCGAAATTTCGTTTTAGAAATGTAACGTGTTTTAGCTTATATTTGCATTTTCCAATTAATTTTCATAATTAAACTAGCCTTCATATTGGGTTTAAACAAAATAATTATAATTTGGTCAACTTGGAATTGGTATTGTAGAATAATGTAAACATACTAATTTTGTTTTTTGTTTTTTAATGTTTTTTAATTGTTTTTTTTAATGTTTTTGATGTATTTTGTTTTTCAAGTAGACGTGGTCTAGGATCTCGGATTGCTGTTCAAACTACAGGTAAATAATACATAGGTAGGTGGATTATATATGTGTATTGGGTTTTTGCAAATTTGTAATTATATTATTGAAAACATTTGGTGACTTTTGTTCATATTTTTGTGTTATTCCGTTTTGTCAATTTTTTCTGCTTTTTTTCAGGTGGGCGTGGTCCGGGGACCAGACGCGTGGTTCCAATTGGAGGTAAGTATCCAGGTAGGTATTAGATGTAAGTGGGTCTAAATAAAATAAAACCAATTTGTCCTAATTATGTTAATTGTCCTACTGTTTGGAAGTTCTGTTCCTGGTGGGACGTAGATAGGGACTGGGATTGGGGTATGGGTTGGGGTTGGGGTTAGGGTTGGGGTTAGGTTTAGGGTTGGGGGTAGGGTCAGGGTTGGGGTTAGGGTTGAGGGCAGGGTTAGGATTGGGGTTAGGGGACAAAGCCCGACTCCCTTGTGTAGACACCCCTCTTGGGCGGTCCTGGTGGGGAGGGAAGTGGCTGGGCTTACTGGCCACCACTGCGATCTTCCTCTGCGGGCGTAGGGACACTGTCAATTTTTGGGTTTGGATCTCAACCACTTCCCCTGGCTCCGAATCTTGGGTCTTCTTTTTGGCGACAGGTGTGAGTCTAGGTCGCTCTGGGAGCGGAGTGGGAGCGGGAAACCGCAGCTCCAGGTTAGGGTTTGGGATAGGGTTAGGGTTGGGGTTAGGGTTGGGGGCGAGAATAGGACTGGGGCTAGGAGTAGGGTGGGGGTCAGGGTTGGGATCGGAGCGCGGCAAGTCTTCCAGAAAGTCCAAAATCTCGTTCTCAACCTCCGAAATTGTGTCTGGTAGTAGGCGTGGAAAATTTCGCTTGGCCCAACCAACCGCCACTTGGAAAGCAGCCTCCCATTCTAGATTGTTGTCTTGGAGTGCAAATTCCATGTCGGACCGGCAGAACGGTAGGTGGGACTCGTAATGACGTTTGAGGATCTGGCAGGTGGTCTTGCCCCAGGTCTTGGCATTGTCCACAATGTCCCGGACAACCCCGCTATCTAGGAATGCCGGCTTGATCATTGTGGACAACACCTCCTCCATCCTGGTGATCATCCGAGGTTGTGTAGCCCACTGCTGGGGGTCTACATTGTTCAGGTGGTGGTAGACCTTAATCAAGTTATAGATTTTGCGGATCAGGCGACCAAATCCGGCCTCTGCTGGTCTCCACTTGGAGGTCCGGGTTGCAGCTGGAGGGGGACCACGTTGGTCCTGACGCGGTTGCCTGCGGCCTTGGCGAACTACTGTCGCATAGGAATCGAACCTAGAGCCAGGAGGTCTGGAGGGATCCGGAGGAGGCACAGGCTGGTTAGGATTATGGTGGGAGCCCCCCCTCCTGGAGGAGGGAAAGGGTTAGGGTTAGGGTTAGGGTTAGGGTTAGGGTTAGGGTTAGGGTTAGGGTTAGGGTTAGGGTTAGGGTTAGGGTTAGGGTTAGGGTTAGGGTTAGGGTTAGGGTTAGGGTTAGGGTTAGGGTTAGGGTTAGGGTTAGGGTTAGGGTTAGGGTTAGGGTTAGGGGTTAGGGGTTAGGGTTAGGGTTAGGGTTAGGGTTAGGGTTAGGGTTAGGGTTAGGGTTAGGGTTAGGGTTAGGGTTAGGGTTAGGGTTAGGGTTAGGGTTAGGGTTAGGGTTAGGGTTAGGGTTAGGGTTAGGGTTAGGGTTAGGGTTAGGGTTAGGGTTAGGGTTAGGGTTAGGGTTAGGGTTAGGGTTAGGGTTAGGGTTAGGGTTAGGGTTAGGGTTAGGGTTAGGGTTAGGGTTAGGGTTAGGGTTAGGGTTAGGGTTAGGGTTAGGGTTAGGGTTAGGGTTAGGGTTAGGGTTAGGGTTAGGGTTAGGGTTAGGGTTAGGGTTAGGGTTAGGGTTAGGGTTAGGGTTAGGGTTAGGGTTAGGGTTAGGGTTAGGGTTAGGGTTAGGGTTAGGGTTAGGGTTAGGGTTAGGGTTAGGGTTAGGGTTAGGGTTAGGGTTAGGGTTAGGGTTAGGGTTAGGGTTAGGGTTAGGGTTAGGGTTAGGGTTAGGGTTAGGGTTAGGGTTAGGGTTAGGGTTAGGGTTAGGGTTAGGGTTAGGGTTAGGGTTAGGGTTAGGGTTAGGGTTAGGGTTAGGGTTAGGGTTAGGGTTAGGGTTAGGGTTAGGGTTAGGGTTAGGGTTAGGGTTAGGGTTAGGGTTAGGGTTAGGGTTAGGGTTAGGGTTAGGGTTAGGGTTAGGGTTAGGGTTAGGGTTAGGGTTAGGGTTAGGGTTAGGGTTAGGGTTAGGGTTAGGGTTAGGGTTAGGGTTAGGGTTAGGGTTAGGGTTAGGGTTAGGGTTAGGGTTAGGGTTAGGGTTAGGGTTAGGGTTAGGGTTAGGGTTAGGGTTAGGGTTAGGGTTAGGGTTAGGGTTAGGGTTAGGGTTAGGGTTAGGGTTAGGGTTAGGGTTAGGGTTAGGGTTAGGGTTAGGGTTAGGGTTAGGGTTAGGGTTAGGGTTAGGGTTAGGGTTAGGGTTAGGGTTAGGGTTAGGGTTAGGGTTAGGGTTAGGGTTAGGGTTAGGGTTAGGGTTAGGGTTAGGGTTAGGGTTAGGGTTAGGGTTAGGGTTAGGGTTAGGGTTAGGGTTAGGGTTAGGGTTAGGGTTAGGGTTAGGGTTAGGGTTAGGGTTAGGGTTAGGGTTAGGGTTAGGGTTAGGGTTAGGGTTAGGGTTAGGGTTAGGGTTAGGGTTAGGGTTAGGGTTAGGGTTAGGGTTAGGGTTAGGGTTAGGGTTAGGGTTAGGGTTAGGGTTAGGGTTAGGGTTAGGGTTAGGGTTAGGGTTAGGGTTAGGGTTAGGGTTAGGGTTAGGGTTAGGGTTAGGGTTAGGGTTAGGGTTAGGGTTAGGGTTAGGGTTAGGGTTAGGGTTAGGGTTAGGGTTAGGGTTAGGGTTAGGGTTAGGGTTAGGGTTAGGGTTAGGGTTAGGGTTAGGGTTAGGGTTAGGGTTAGGGTTAGGGTTAGGGTTAGGGTTAGGGTTAGGGTTAGGGTTAGGGTTAGGGTTAGGGTTAGGGTTAGGGTTAGGGTTAGGGTTAGGGTTAGGGTTAGGGTTAGGGTTAGGGTTAGGGTTAGGGTTAGGGTTAGGGTTAGGGTTAGGGTTAGGGTTAGGGTTAGGGTTAGGGTTAGGGTTAGGGTTAGGGTTAGGGTTAGGGTTAGGGTTAGGGTTAGGGTTAGGGTTAGGGTTAGGGTTAGGGTTAGGGTTAGGGTTAGGGTTAGGGTTAGGGTTAGGGTTAGGGTTAGGGTTAGGGTTAGGGTTAGGGTTAGGGTTAGGGTTAGGGTTAGGGTTAGGGTTAGGGTTAGGGTTAGGGTTAGGGTTAGGGTTAGGGTTAGGGTTAGGGTTAGGGTTAGGGTTAGGGTTAGGGTTAGGGTTAGGGTTAGGGTTAGGGTTAGGGTTAGGGTTAGGGTTAGGGTTAGGGTTAGGGTTAGGGTTAGGGTTAGGGTTAGGGTTAGGGTTAGGGTTAGGGTTAGGGTTAGGGTTAGGGTTAGGGTTAGGGTTAGGGTTAGGGTTAGGGTTAGGGTTAGGGTTAGGGTTAGGGTTAGGGTTAGGGTTAGGGTTAGGGTTAGGGTTAGGGTTAGGGTTAGGGTTAGGGTTAGGGTTAGGGTTAGGGTTAGGGTTAGGGTTAGGGTTAGGGTTAGGGTTAGGGTTAGGGTTAGGGTTAGGGTTAGGGTTAGGGTTAGGGTTAGGGTTAGGGTTAGGGTTAGGGTTAGGGTTAGGGTTAGGGTTAGGGTTAGGGTTAGGGTTAGGGTTAGGGTTAGGGTTAGGGTTAGGGTTAGGGTTAGGGTTAGGGTTAGGGTTAGGGTTAGGGTTAGGGTTAGGGTTAGGGTTAGGGTTAGGGTTAGGGTTAGGGTTAGGGTTAGGGTTAGGGTTAGGGTTAGGGTTAGGGTTAGGGTTAGGGTTAGGGTTAGGGTTAGGGTTAGGGTTAGGGTTAGGGTTAGGGTTAGGGTTAGGGTTAGGGTTAGGGTTAGGGTTAGGGTTAGGGTTAGGGTTAGGGTTAGGGTTAGGGTTAGGGTTAGGGTTAGGGTTAGGGTTAGGGTTAGGGTTAGGGTTAGGGTTAGGGTTAGGGTTAGGGTTAGGGTTAGGGTTAGGGTTAGGGTTAGGGTTAGGGTTAGGGTTAGGGTTAGGGTTAGGGTTAGGGTTAGGGTTAGGGTTAGGGTTAGGGTTAGGGTTAGGGTTAGGGTTAGGGTTAGGGTTAGGGTTAGGGTTAGGGTTAGGGTTAGGGTTAGGGTTAGGGTTAGGGTTAGGGTTAGGGTTAGGGTTAGGGTTAGGGTTAGGGTTAGGGTTAGGGTTAGGGTTAGGGTTAGGGTTAGGGTTAGGGTTAGGGTTAGGGTTAGGGTTAGGGTTAGGGTTAGGGTTAGGGTTAGGGTTAGGGTTAGGGTTAGGGTTAGGGTTAGGGTTAGGGTTAGGGTTAGGGTTAGGGTTAGGGTTAGGGTTAGGGTTAGGGTTAGGGTTAGGGTTAGGGTTAGGGTTAGGGTTAGGGTTAGGGTTAGGGTTAGGGTTAGGGTTAGGGTTAGGGTTAGGGTTAGGGTTAGGGTTAGGGTTAGGGTTAGGGTTAGGGTTAGGGTTAGGGTTAGGGTTAGGGTTAGGGTTAGGGTTAGGGTTAGGGTTAGGGTTAGGGTTAGGGTTAGGGTTAGGGTTAGGGTTAGGGTTAGGGTTAGGGTTAGGGTTAGGGTTAGGGTTAGGGTTAGGGTTAGGGTTAGGGTTAGGGTTAGGGTTAGGGTTAGGGTTAGGGTTAGGGTTAGGGTTAGGGTTAGGGTTAGGGTTAGGGTTAGGGTTAGGGTTAGGGTTAGGGTTAGGGTTAGGGTTAGGGTTAGGGTTAGGGTTAGGGTTAGGGTTAGGGTTAGGGTTAGGGTTAGGGTTAGGGTTAGGGTTAGGGTTAGGGTTAGGGTTAGGGTTAGGGTTAGGGTTAGGGTTAGGGTTAGGGTTAGGGTTAGGGTTAGGGTTAGGGTTAGGGTTAGGGTTAGGGTTAGGGTTAGGGTTAGGGTTAGGGTTAGGGTTAGGGTTAGGGTTAGGGTTAGGGTTAGGGTTAGGGTTAGGGTTAGGGTTAGGGTTAGGGTTAGGGTTAGGGTTAGGGTTAGGGTTAGGGTTAGGGTTAGGGTTAGGGTTAGGGTTAGGGTTAGGGTTAGGGTTAGGGTTAGGGTTAGGGTTAGGGTTAGGGTTAGGGTTAGGGTTAGGGTTAGGGTTAGGGTTAGGGTTAGGGTTAGGGTTAGGGTTAGGGTTAGGGTTAGGGTTAGGGTTAGGGTTAGGGTTAGGGTTAGGGTTAGGGTTAGGGTTAGGGTTAGGGTTAGGGTTAGGGTTAGGGTTAGGGTTAGGGTTAGGGTTAGGGTTAGGGTTAGGGTTAGGGTTAGGGTTAGGGTTAGGGTTAGGGTTAGGGTTAGGGTTAGGGTTAGGGTTAGGGTTAGGGTTAGGGTTAGGGTTAGGGTTAGGGTTAGGGTTAGGGTTAGGGTTAGGGTTAGGGTTAGGGTTAGGGTTAGGGTTAGGGTTAGGGTTAGGGTTAGGGTTAGGGTTAGGGTTAGGGTTAGGGTTAGGGTTAGGGTTAGGGTTAGGGTTAGGGTTAGGGTTAGGGTTAGGGTTAGGGTTAGGGTTAGGGTTAGGGTTAGGGTTAGGGTTAGGGTTAGGGTTAGGGTTAGGGTTAGGGTTAGGGTTAGGGTTAGGGTTAGGGTTAGGGTTAGGGTTAGGGTTAGGGTTAGGGTTAGGGTTAGGGTTAGGGTTAGGGTTAGGGTTAGGGTTAGGGTTAGGGTTAGGGTTAGGGTTAGGGTTAGGGTTAGGGTTAGGGTTAGGGTTAGGGTTAGGGTTAGGGTTAGGGTTAGGGTTAGGGTTAGGGTTAGGGTTAGGGTTAGGGTTAGGGTTAGGGTTAGGGTTAGGGTTAGGGTTAGGGTTAGGGTTAGGGTTAGGGTTAGGGTTAGGGTTAGGGTTAGGGTTAGGGTTAGGGTTAGGGTTAGGGTTAGGGTTAGGGTTAGGGTTAGGGTTAGGGTTAGGGTTAGGGTTAGGGTTAGGGTTAGGGTTAGGGTTAGGGTTAGGGTTAGGGTTAGGGTTAGGGTTAGGGTTAGGGTTAGGGTTAGGGTTAGGGTTAGGGTTAGGGTTAGGGTTAGGGTTAGGGTTAGGGTTAGGGTTAGGGTTAGGGTTAGGGTTAGGGTTAGGGTTAGGGTTAGGGTTAGGGTTAGGGTTAGGGTTAGGGTTAGGGTTAGGGTTAGGGTTAGGGTTAGGGTTAGGGTTAGGGTTAGGGTTAGGGTTAGGGTTAGGGTTAGGGTTAGGGTTAGGGTTAGGGTTAGGGTTAGGGTTAGGGTTAGGGTTAGGGTTAGGGTTAGGGTTAGGGTTAGGGTTAGGGTTAGGGTTAGGGTTAGGGTTAGGGTTAGGGTTAGGGTTAGGGTTAGGGTTAGGGTTAGGGTTAGGGTTAGGGTTAGGGTTAGGGTTAGGGTTAGGGTTAGGGTTAGGGTTAGGGTTAGGGTTAGGGTTAGGGTTAGGGTTAGGGTTAGGGTTAGGGTTAGGGTTAGGGTTAGGGTTAGGGTTAGGGTTAGGGTTAGGGTTAGGGTTAGGGTTAGGGTTAGGGTTAGGGTTAGGGTTAGGGTTAGGGTTAGGGTTAGGGTTAGGGTTAGGGTTAGGGTTAGGGTTAGGGTTAGGGTTAGGGTTAGGGTTAGGGTTAGGGTTAGGGTTAGGGTTAGGGTTAGGGTTAGGGTTAGGGTTAGGGTTAGGGTTAGGGTTAGGGTTAGGGTTAGGGTTAGGGTTAGGGTTAGGGTTAGGGTTAGGGTTAGGGTTAGGGTTAGGGTTAGGGTTAGGGTTAGGGTTAGGGTTAGGGTTAGGGTTAGGGTTAGGGTTAGGGTTAGGGTTAGGGTTAGGGTTAGGGTTAGGGTTAGGGTTAGGGTTAGGGTTAGGGTTAGGGTTAGGGTTAGGGTTAGGGTTAGGGTTAGGGTTAGGGTTAGGGTTAGGGTTAGGGTTAGGGTTAGGGTTAGGGTTAGGGTTAGGGTTAGGGTTAGGGTTAGGGTTAGGGTTAGGGTTAGGGTTAGGGTTAGGGTTAGGGTTAGGGTTAGGGTTAGGGTTAGGGTTAGGGTTAGGGTTAGGGTTAGGGTTAGGGTTAGGGTTAGGGTTAGGGTTAGGGTTAGGGTTAGGGTTAGGGTTAGGGTTAGGGTTAGGGTTAGGGTTAGGGTTAGGGTTAGGGTTAGGGTTAGGGTTAGGGTTAGGGTTAGGGTTAGGGTTAGGGTTAGGGTTAGGGTTAGGGTTAGGGTTAGGGTTAGGGTTAGGGTTAGGGTTAGGGTTAGGGTTAGGGTTAGGGTTAGGGTTAGGGTTAGGGTTAGGGTTAGGGTTAGGGTTAGGGTTAGGGTTAGGGTTAGGGTTAGGGTTAGGGTTAGGGTTAGGGTTAGGGTTAGGGTTAGGGTTAGGGTTAGGGTTAGGGTTAGGGTTAGGGTTAGGGTTAGGGTTAGGGTTAGGGTTAGGGTTAGGGTTAGGGTTAGGGTTAGGGTTAGGGTTAGGGTTAGGGTTAGGGTTAGGGTTAGGGTTAGGGTTAGGGTTAGGGTTAGGGTTAGGGTTAGGGTTAGGGTTAGGGTTAGGGTTAGGGTTAGGGTTAGGGTTAGGGTTAGGGTTAGGGTTAGGGTTAGGGTTAGGGTTAGGGTTAGGGTTAGGGTTAGGGTTAGGGTTAGGGTTAGGGTTAGGGTTAGGGTTAGGGTTAGGGTTAGGGTTAGGGTTAGGGTTAGGGTTAGGGTTAGGGTTAGGGTTAGGGTTAGGGTTAGGGTTAGGGTTAGGGTTAGGGTTAGGGTTAGGGTTAGGGTTAGGGTTAGGGTTAGGGTTAGGGTTAGGGTTAGGGTTAGGGTTAGGGTTAGGGTTAGGGTTAGGGTTAGGGTTAGGGTTAGGGTTAGGGTTAGGGTTAGGGTTAGGGTTAGGGTTAGGGTTAGGGTTAGGGTTAGGGTTAGGGTTAGGGTTAGGGTTAGGGTTAGGGTTAGGGTTAGGGTTAGGGTTAGGGTTAGGGTTAGGGTTAGGGTTAGGGTTAGGGTTAGGGTTAGGGTTAGGGTTAGGGTTAGGGTTAGGGTTAGGGTTAGGGTTAGGGTTAGGGTTAGGGTTAGGGTTAGGGTTAGGGTTAGGGTTAGGGTTAGGGTTAGGGTTAGGGTTAGGGTTAGGGTTAGGGTTAGGGTTAGGGTTAGGGT